>NC_056737.1:941973188-942273188 GCF_019279795.1 Protopterus annectens | reverse complement strand
ATTGTTCTTGTATACTTGTTTTACAACTTTTTTTGCATTCAGCATTCTTTTTCTGACTGATTTGAAGTCTGAATCTCATGTTTCATTATTTTCGGTTGAAATCCCTTCTAAAATACCCCCAACTATTAGTAGGGACCAGGTGCTGGCAGCACTTGCTAAAGCCAAAGAGAGCCTGTATGGGTCATGACATTCCTGGGTGCCTCCTGAACTGTGTAAAAATATGACCTATCAAGACCTCTTGAGGCACTCTTCAACAACAGCCTTGAAACAGGCCAAATTCCAAGTGAATGGAGGACTACAACAATAATTTTCCTCCATAAAGGCAGACCATCAACCAAGCTAGGGGACTACAGACCCATCAGTCTAATGATCCTAATATACAAAACCATGGACCAAATTATTATGGAAATAAGGACATTGGCAAGTTGCAGACACTGGAGCATCCCCAGTTGGACTTTAAGGGAAGGTTGTGCCTACTTAACCTGGTAGATGATTTTGAGAGGGTCATCAAAGCAATGGACAGGATTAAAACTGCATACTGTGTATCTTCATCTGGCCAAGGAATTTGATATAGTACTTCACTTGGGCATTGTTGACAAAAACTCTGAGCTAGGCATAAATCCCTACTTAACTCAATGGATTGCTGACTGACTCGCAGACAGGATGCAAGAAGTCAGAAATGGTGAGACCACCTCCACCAAGAGACATCAGCAGAGTTTCTGAGGGCTGTGTGCTGGGCCCTCTCCTTTTTGGCATCTACTTCTGAAACCAAGCCTAAAGTTCAAGGCCTCTTGCTCACCAAGTTTGCAGATGACTAAATTGGGAGTTGTTATAGATTACCTCCAAGATACCATCATCTTGCAAGAGGGTTTAACACAGACAAATGACTTGTGCAAAAGCCATGGCCTAAAACAGTATGCCAAAAATGCATTGTAATGCCTTTTGGGAAATTGCCAACCTAAGTTAATTACTCCGTCAAAAAACACCAATAAGAATTGATCCAGTAGTAAGGGATCTGGAAAAGACAGCAATCTAGCATTTGGACAACACATAGCTAAGATAGTAATACAGTCATTCTCTGTTGCCCAACTTATAGGTAATGGTATGGCATATTGGTCCGAGGAAGGTATAGCACTACTCTACTCAACCCTTATCAGATCCATAATTGAGTACAGTGTTCCCTTTGGCATGTACATAACCAGACAGTTGGAATGCCCACAAAGGTTTTTCACCAGCAGAATTCAGAGCATAAACACCTTGTCCTGCACTGATCACCTAAAGCCTCTGTGTATTCTGTCTCCTAACAGCTGTTGAGTGAAGATATTTGCCTGTATTACAGGACTTGCCCACTCCTCAGTCCTGATAAATTTGTTGCACATGCACAGAACAGATGGCACCAAAAAGAAAACATCCAGGGATCTGAACTTTGCTTGTGATATAAACAGAATGTGATGGAGAGACAGATGTGTCCCCAAGGATCCTTGCTCTATGGACTATTGCTCCCCAATCCATGTAAAACAGTTCATCCTGAATCTATTTAAATGAATCATTGACAATTGATGCAAAATCATAAATTTACCCAGGTCTTGCCACTATGTCCCTTATGGACACCGGCTGCCAATAAGTAAAGTATTATCATAACCCCCCAAAATCATTTTTACCTCCTTGCTAATATGGCCCTCATAGACAGCCATGATATTCAGGATCCAAATGTATTTGGGGTGTGTGGCTAGACTTATAAGGGCCTTAGCGGGCATTAACCTAACAACAACCTATGTGACTTCCAATCCTCAGTAATTTGCCAGAAAGAAATTATGAGGAGCAAACCAAGAACATGAGGGATAAATCTGGACATATGAGAGGTGGTGTAACAAAAAACTGAGAAGCAGTACTGCACCCAGACTTGCTCTTTGGCTTCTGGATGTCAGTGCATTTGAGGTTCCTGCAATGTCAACTAGGATCAGCAAAAAAATGCACACACTATTAGCACAAGCTGAGATGTAGGGCATGACTTGCATTTGTCAGTTCATTTGATTTAGTGAAGTTTGAGGCGACTGTGGCTGGTATAGAGGACTGTCTGTGCTTGTCAGTGTGGCAGGTGTTGGTGCAATGGCACTGTTGCCATGGCAGCTAGGGCCTTCCCTGAGTAATACAAGCCATATTGGTACAAGTGAATAGGCAAGCCATTCTATTGAGTAGCAGTGTTGGCTGATTGCATGGCTCTGCATGTGTTTGTTTTTTGTGGGTGGAGTAATAAAGAACTGCAAGTGCTACTGCACCAATATTTTTGTATCTACATGATGCTGTATGCCTGCACTGAGGTTGCTGTCATGTCATTTGGGACATTCATAAAGTCTCATGTGCTGCAGCAGGATTAGAGAGCTGGGGCTTTCCTTGCACTTAACATATATCTTGGGTGTGGTGATTTTGGTGAATGATTGATTTTAGTAGGAACTATGAAGGACTGACAGGTTTCTTCTGCTCAGTGCCAAGTATTTGTGCAGTAGTGGTCACTGCAATGCCATCTGTGACTGTTGCTTAATGCTATATGATGTTCTAGCATGAGTTTGAGAAGTAGGATATGTCCTGTGCTTTAGCTTTATACTTGGTTTGGTAATGTTGGGTGCATGTGTGTGCAGATGGTCTACACTTAAGGCCCTGTGTAGTATACATTGGAGTGGTGATGCTGCCAGACCAGCTGGGGCTGTTGACTTCTATGTGCTGCCACAACACAGCTGGAGAGGTGGTAATGGCCCCAGGGCTCTTACAAGCCTATCCAAGTTCAGCCCATGTTCCCAAGGGTGTCTGGTTCAAGCAGATACTAAAATCAACACCTTATTGCCCCTGTCCAAGAAGGACACAGGTGGAACCCCCAGAGTGAATTTCTGGTTACCCATCAAATTGTCCAAATTATGCTTAAATAGGGCCAATGAGGGGCTTTGTTTAATGTGAATAGGAAGTGTGTTCCAAAGGTGGGGCAACCTCTTATACAAATCTGTCTCTCCAGCAAGTTCTGTTCATGTCACATACCAGGTTAAGGTCCTTTGAGTGAGTGACCTGTGTGCCATTTGATTTGCGAATGTGCAGCATTCCCATTAAAGCTGGGTCAGAGATTGCTCTATATGCAAGCCACCGGTGACCTCTAAGCAGTCTGTATGACACAGTAAAGTGACAGTGATTTCAGTGTGCCCACATAAGACAGATGTTGAAGACCTTGAATTTTCTTTGTAAGGAACCTTTGTGATCTCTCCAGTTGCTGCAGGTGTTTGGAAAGGAACATACCAAAGGGAGTGTTGTACTCTGTTGTTGGCCTAATAAGGGAAGAGTACAGGGGGTTATAAACTCTTTTTTTCTGGAGGCAATGCCCTTACTTATGAGATGTGCAATATAAAATGCCATTCTTACCACTGTGGAAACATGGTGATTGAAGTTAAGGTTGCTGTCAACCTGTGTGCTCAGATCCCTCACCACTGACTGTGTGCTTAAGGTATTACAGTTTGCATGATAGTTTGCAGGAACATCACTCTTGCCAAAAGGGGTGATGATGCATTTTGTTGCATTAAGTTTAAGACCATGACTTTGGCACCAGTCATTATTCTGCATAAGACCTTCTTGCAAGTTGTTGACATTGCTAGGGGTTTCAGTGATTACAAGAATGCAGGCATCAGCAAACTTTGCCAGCCACAGTCCTTTAGTTTTAGCCTGCACTTCAGAGAAGTAGATTCCAAGCAAAACAGGTCCCAGAACTGATACCTGTGGAACACCACTGGTTACAGGTCTGCTGGAGGAGGTAGAGTCCCCAATTTTGACCATATGAGTTCTGTCAGTGAGCCAGTTTGCAACCCACCTGACAATATATGGGTTGATACCCAGCTGGGTGAGTTTATCAATAATGTCTGAGTGGGGGATTGTGTCAAAGGCTAAGTCTAAGTAGACCGTATGCACAGATTTGCCCTTGTCTAGGGCTTTAGTGACTGTATCAAAGAAGTCCACCAAGTTTAACAGGCATGATCTCCTGTTGACAAAGCCAAACTGAGTGTGGACAAGCATTTGGAGATTTCCTTTATCTTTGTTAATAAGGTCCATGATGATTTGTTCCATGTCCTTGCAGATACGGCTGGTCAGGCTAATGGGTCTGGAGTGCCCAGAGTTCGTGGATGCACCCCCTTTGTGCAAAGGGATGATGGTAGCAGTCTTCCATTCTGCTGGGGTGAAGCCAGTTCTTAGGCTGTGATTGAAAAGCATGCTCAGTGGTGATGCTAATTCCTGTTTTAACCCATATATAACACAGCCCAGTATGTTGTCTGGTCCCATAGAGGCTGTGTTTTTGTCCTTGGAGAGGATATTTAAAACCTGCTCCTCAGAGATACTAGGCAGGGGATAGGTATTCTGGATGCTTTGGGGGTATATGTGGTAGGGTTTTCCCTGAACCTGTCAGGCAACAGGTTTGTTATATCCACAGGGTCTATATATATGCAGTACCATTAACTGTGAGTTCAGCACAAATCTGGGCCTTACCTTTGAGGTTATGGATGTAACTAAAGAACACCTTGTGGTTATCCTTAGTTAGGGAAGCTAATTTGGATTCATAGTTGGCTTTGGAGGACTTCACTAGGAGTCTTACTTTTTTTATGGTAAAAAGTTGTTAAAACTTCTCTTAACATACTTTCTGTTGTGAAAGTTAACTTTGAGGTCTTCATTAAGTGTTAGTGATTATTTTACAGTGTTTTATCAGGGAGGAAAGGTAGTTTTTTTTTTTTTTTTTGCAACCTGCCTGTTTTATCTTATATTGCTGCTAGGCTTCCCAGGGAATTGTGAACCTCTTTCTGCTTATGGAACAGCTTAATGGTACCTCTGTTCATCCTCCATCCAGACATAAAAAGAAGAAAAAAGTTAAAACAGCTTTTGCTACCACAGTAGGCTGCTAAAGTGCCTCAGCTGCAGGTGGATGACTGCTGTGACCAAAGCTGGTTCCTCAGAGCACTCTTTTTTTTTTTTTTTTCCCTTAGGTCCTGCTTATATAGTCCCTACAGCGACCATAGATTTGGGAATTAGACACATTAACTGTCGCTGTTGGAGTGTCCTTTATTTATTTGACATTTGTTGACCGGGTTAATCCATCTGAGCTTGTGCCCTTTTCAGTGGAGGCCCGGGAAGAAAAGCTCCACAGTAACAAAAAAATAACAAGTAGAACAAAAATTTACAATTAAAAAAAAAAATCATAGTACAGGTTTTGTAACTGAATAATTAATCAGCTGTGCAGTGGAGTAAAAATATAGTATTGAATAAAAAAGCAATTACATTTCATCTAAAACAGAGAAACAAGCTAAGGAGCAAGTATAACAACTTAGGTTAAAGGGCAATAGTATATCAACGGTGTAAGAAACTGAGGTCATTTGTAGGAGCCAAGTGGTAGGATACAGAAAAAATAGTTATTGGAGTAAAGTTAAGAGTATAGGTAACAAAGAGCCACTCTGCTGGTTTTGAAGAAAGGGCAAAGAATACCACTCTGTATGGCTAGAAACCTGTGCCTGTCCTTAGGGAGGCTTTTGCTGGCAAACCTGTTTATTTCAGACATTCACATTAAAAAGAAACACGTCTTCTCTTGTCTGTTATGCTAAACAGGAGTAATTTATTGGGCTTAGCCCAAGATGTTGACCTTTCTTTTTTGGCTGTTTCTGGTAAAAGAAAGATTATTCATTTTCTGAGGTTGTTCAAGACCTTGAACCTCTAAATAATTGTGAAGGGGCAGATTGTATTTCCACAGATTTAAGACACTGAAAGAATGTGGCTATGGCCACTCCTTTTTAAGGTTTCTCTTTCTCTTTCTCTGAAACTGTTTTTAAAATGTTTCAGTGGGAAGATGGTGGTCAGTCCCTCAGGAAGCATGATGATTTGTTATAACTGAAATTTCCAGAACCTACTCGTATTCGTCTTGCTGTCTGTGCTTTAGAGGATGTTTTTGATACCACTTGCAATTTCTCTAAGAGTCGGCCATTATATTAGTGAATCCAGTTGCTGCTAAATATTTTGACCTCTCCTGACAAGTCAAGGGAAAGTACTGTCTTCAACACTTATTTTTAAAATTCTTAGCTGTCAACCTCATGACAAGTTTGCATCTTGTGAGAATATGAGGAATACTTTGGCATCTGTCTCCTTTTGTGAGGAAAAATCTGTTTTGTATTTCTTTGGTCTCTCCTGTGTCTCAAGTCCATACCCATAATTTTAAATGTGCATGTGACTATGCTGATGCTAGCTGTAGGGCTGCTGCCACTGGAAACACTGAGGAGGCTTGCCTGTCTGCTTTTCTAAAACCTTCCAGAGGATGTCAAAAATGGAATCTTGAATTTCCCAGTGTGTAGAGAACTTGTTTTTGGACCTTCTGCTGTATAGATCATTAAAACATACGAGAGAGAGAGAACCTGATCCAAGAAATCTCAGATTTGTTAGCCTGCTAGTCTCCAAGTTGCCAAGGGATTCAACACCTACAACTTTAAGAAAACAAAGCAAAAAAAAAAAGCCCCAGCAAATCTGTAGTATGCAGATGTTTAAACAGCAGTGTCAGGGAGGTTTAAAAAAGCAGGTGTCCCCCAGAACAGAGGCAGTCTAATATGTCTGACTGATGAGGCACTTCCCTCCTCCCTTCCCCCCTAGTCCATTAATCTGTCCAGAATGTCTGAACCTCCCATTTCTCTTTGACAGCACATCATTTCAGACAGAAGGGTTCTGAGAGCCATCTGTCAAAGGTACAGATTGCAATGGGAGTCCCCCACCTTTTTTGAGAGATTCCTCCTCACCTGCCAGACCAAACTTGTCCCTTCTGTCCACAGCATTTGCTTCCATTGGGGGTGGTGGCAGCTGTTTGTCCTCCACCGCAGGTAGAAGGGTTTTATAAAAGGATGCTTCTATTGACAGAAAATTCTTGGAGACTAGTTTTGGACTTATCTGCACCAGTCTGTGATGGGGCCCAACTTCAAAATGTTGTTACTCCACAACTTGTTACTCTTTCTTTCCCACTTGAGTGTTCTAGTGACCTTAGATTTAAAGATGCATATCACATTCGTGTAGATCTAGATTTCAGATGTTAAGAATTTCTGTGTCTTGACGACTTGTCAGTTCTTTGCATTACCCTTTGGCTGGTATGTCTATTACCAAAGTTGTTCACAAAGTGTCTAGTTGACTGTGTGATAGTCTACTGTAAACTACAAGGTATTCACATTTTTCCATATTTAAATGTTCTTATCCTTGCAGAATGTGTCTGGAATCTCTCAGATGGGTAAGGGATCTCCTATGATTATTTCCTGAGATGTCCCTAGGACGCCTTAATTCAAAGAGCTTTTCTTCCACAGGAAAAAAAAATCTAGGTTTATTCCTAAAGTTTTCCACTCTGACTCAGCAAGTAAATTCCTCAGGATGTTCTCCATAGTCGGTGTTGCAGTACTGATTTTTGGGTCTTCCTGCCATGCAGAAGCCCGCAACTGGTCTAATTTCCAGAGTCCTTAGCCGACAAATGTCTGAAGTCAGACAGTGTATAAGAAAAAGCATCTGATGCCATCTTTAATTCACTATAGCCATACAGTCTGCTGTGCTTCGTGTGTGTGTGTGTTCAAAATACTCACAGTCCTTTGGTTGGTTCATTTTTCTAGAGCATCTCTTCCTTCCAGTCAGGTAAGTATCCTGTTGAGGATTTTCTTTTATTAGTTTAATGTTTAAAAATGTCAGCAATTCCTTGAAGTTTGGGAAGCAAATCCCACATGAAGTTTTTCACTTGTTCTGTCAGTTCTGCTTGGAGCCTCAGCACAAAGGCTACAGTTGCCCTGACTGGCAACATTTAATGCCAAAACCCTCAAATGTATGGATGAGGTATTTGCTGCTAGTATGGAGTGCTCTATTTCCTCTCCAGCTTTGCAACCCATTGATGTTCTTTGTGTTTCACTGTTGCAGTCATTACACTTGGGTTATCCTGCTGGCAGGCTACCCTCAGTCAGCCTGAATTCCAAAGTCTAGGTCTGGCATTGGTTGCTGTCACCTCTTCCCTGATTTCAGTGCGCCAGGGGTATAAAAGATGCAGCCGATGCCATTTTCTTCAGTCTTTCTTGCCGCGCAGTGCCTGAAGCATAAGCAGTTTGCAAGTACCGGTCGGCCGACTCCTGAGATTTTCGTGTTCGAATTTCAGATCCAAAGTCTTCTTCAAAAGCTAAGTACCCCATTGGGGAAACTTTTTTCTTGCTCCAGACCGATGTCAGAAAAAGTTAATAATTGTATTTCTTGTGGGAAGCAAATACCTCATAAGGACTTTCATTCTTACTGTATTCCTTGCCTAGGCCCTGACCACGACGTTGCTAGTTGTCAGTTTTGTGCTAGATTTAACCAACGCACTATTAAGCGTCGGTACGATTTTGCATTACACTATTTTGGCAGAAGATTTAATTATACAATGTCATCAGATAGCCATCCGATTATCGGAATTCCCAAGAAACGCAAAGAAAAAGAAAAGGATAAGCATCCGAGGTCCAAAACCGACGATAAAGCTTCTTCTAAGCCAGTCGCCGGTTCTCAGTGAGGCGCCTTTGCAGCCCCTGACACCCGCTACTTTAGACCCGCAGGCTGCTACCGACTCCCACTTGGAGTCGACTAGGCCACTGGAAGCTCAAGGTATTGGACCTTCAGAGACTATTCCCTCAGATGGGTCTGGAGCCGCTGAGCAGGCATCGGCTTCTGAGGGTGTTTTCAGACCTACTCAATTATACATTAAAACAACTTCAGCTTCAAAGGCAAAGACTAAAGCACCTTTAAAGACAAATAAACAAGTACAACAGCCTCATGGACAGGCCTCCATGCCCAAACAACAGATGCTCAAAATGGCCGAAGACCTAATTACTTTGATCAGGGGTTCCCATCCCCCACCTGATAAAAGGCCTAGGCAAGAGACAGAATATTAATCTTCAGATCAGGTTTCCATTTCATCTGATTCCTCTTCTGATCAGGAATACTCTCTTCCTCCCTATGAGGATTCTGATGCTGAAGAATCTATCTCTTCAGCTTCTCCTCCTGAGGATTACTCTTTTGGGGAAACTTTGCATACTATGAGGGAGCATTTTCACTGGGGAGAGCCAAGATTTTTCAGAATCTAAGAAAAGGCTCAGAGACTTCCTTTTACTACCACAACACAGGCCCCATAGCTATTCCATCTGTGTTAGACATTGTAGATGATGTATTTTCAGAGTCCAGTCTGACCCCTGACTCCTTACTTCCAGCTCCTGTTAAGCCAGACAGGTACTACAGGGTTCCTGACTCTCATAAATTCCTTTTCAAAAACCCTGCTGCTGACCCAGAACCAATCTCTCAGGGTCCCAAAGGGGTCAAGGCTTCCACTGCAAAAAACCCTATCCCCTCAGACAGGGAATCTAGGGCTTTGGACAAATGGGGAAAAAAGATTTACACTTCTGCTACCTTGGCTATAAGAGCTTTAAATTGTCAGTTTCATATGCTCAAATATCAGCAATATATTATGTCGCTGCTTAAACAGAAAATGTTGATAAATTCTGAATATGCAGAAAACAAAGAAATGCAGGATTTATTGCATGCAGCTGAACAAGTTGGAAAACATACTTTGTAATGTGGTTTTGATTCTTTGGAGGCCTCCTGCAGGGCTGCTGTTACGGGTTCTGTAATCAGGAGGCATGCTTGGTTAAAGGAACAAAATCTGCCTGATCATGTCAAAGCAGAATTATTAGATGCTCCATTACAGCATGATACCTTGTTTGGTGTTAAAGCAGAAGAAGTGTTAAAGAAAATGGAGGACAAAGCTAAATCTATGCAGATGGTTAAGGATTTCTTACAGGTACAGCCACCTAGATTTAGCAGACACTGGCCTACAAAGAATTGGTCCTTTCCAGTGTCAGACAGACCACAAAGGGGCAGATATAGATGCCCAAGAGGCAGATCCTAGCCCCAAGGTTCGTACAGGTCTAAACAATGGGGTGCTTCTACCTCCAAAAGTGGAGAAGACAAATCACAGCGATACAGAAAACAGTCCCAATGACTTCCCCCTACCTGCACCAAGCACTTATCTTCTGGCAGCACCTTTAGGGGGAAAACTAGCACTTTTTTCTCAAAATTGGCACATAATAACCCAGGACAAATGGGTCCTAGACATATTGTCACAAGGCTACAAGTTTCACTTCCATACTCTGCCAAGGACAAACGGTTGGCCAGACCTGCCAAAACATCAATGGGCAGAGGCACAAAAGCAAGTCTCATCCCTCATGGACATCAGGGCCATTCAACAAGTACCAGAGCAAGAGCAGGGACAAGGATTTTATTCAAGACTTTTCTTGGTCCCAAGAAAGGACAAGACCTGGAGACCAATACTGGACCTATCTATTCTAAACACATTTCTGGATATAACAAAATTCAAAATGTTGACTCTACAGCAGCTTCTGCCCATGCAGGGCAAGAAGGCTTGGCTTGTGACTTTAGACCTAAAAGAGGCATACCTGCATGTCCTAATCAGACAAACATGCAGAAGATACCTCAGATTCAAAGCTGGCTCAATGCACTACCAAATCTCTGCACTGCCCTTTGGCTTATGTACTGCGCCCAGTGCCTGGCACCAGTAATTGCATTCTGCAGACAAAGAGGAATACAAATATATCCTTACTTGGACGACTGTCTCATTCAAGCAGAGAACAAGGACATTCTACTACAGCATCTGGCATTTGTAAAGATATTTCTAAAAGGCCTAGGGTACACAGTCAACGAAAAGAAATCAAAACTAGTACCCTCTCAAGAGATAATATTCCTGGGTGCAAGCTTAAATACAACTGCCCAGATGGCTTATCTCACACCAGACAAACAAAGACAACCGACTGCCTATTTCAACCTGTTGGCAACAAAGGCCCAGTTATCTGCAAGAAAAATTCTGCAGGCTTTGGGCTTTATGGCATCTTGCATTCTACTAATTCCATATGCAAGACTGCATATGAGGAAACTTCAATGGTACCTAAAAAGTGTTTGGAATCGACATTGCCACAGTCTGGAAACAATAATTACCCTCATTCCCTGCCTGCAACAGGAGTTTCGATGGTGGGCGAAGGCTTGTCACCAGAACAAGGGGCATCCATTCACTTTACCCCCAGCCAGGCAAACATTAACAATGGATGCATCAGATTATGCCTGGGGGGCCCACATGGCAGGAAGGTGTATTCAAGGCACATGGTCCGCAAACCAAATGCATCTACATATCAATCAAAAAGAGATGCTAGCTGTTCAGAATGCCCTGACAGCCTTCGAGGACCTACTTCATCCGGGACAACTACTGATAAAGACAGTCAACACCACGGTCATGTGGTATATAAACAAGCAGGGAGGCAGTCATTCCTACCCCCTTTGCAGACTAGCCATGACTTTGTGGGACACAGCATTGACTTACCAAGTACATCTGCAGGCACAATTCCTGCCAGGAAAGATAAATACTCTGGCAGACGAACTAAGCAGAAACCTCATGGATCCCCACGAGTGGAAATTGGATCCACAAGTCTTCAGCATGGTAACCAGGAAATGGGGATGCCCAGAGATAGATCTATTTGCCTCTCCTCACAACTACCAACTAAAAAGATTCTGCACAAGGACTTATCACAGACAAGCATGGAAAGTGGACGCCCTGTCTTTCAGCTGGAAAAACTTAGCAGTATATGCCTTTCCTCCACTGCCTATCCTCCCCAAGGTACTCCTAACGGTCAGACAAGAGAAGCCAAAAATGATACTGATTGCCCCAGACTGGCCCTGCCAGTACTGGTATCCAATTCTAAGGAACTTGTCTCAATGCCCGGCTTGGACCTTGCCTTAAATACCTCATCTACTATCCCAACAAGACAATCAGATCCTGCACAGCTGGCTAAAGACCTTAAATCTGGCAGCATGGCGGATAATGTAGTCATACAAAATGTGCCCCTCACTAAAGCTGTGATGGATGTCATTTTGGAGGCCAGAAGGCCTAGTACCAGAAAATCTTACGCTGTAAAATGGAAGAGATTCTGTGCTTGGAACTAGGCACAAGGAACTGACACAGCTGTACCAAATATTCCTCAGATTTTGCAATACTTAACTGAGATGCTGGACAAAGGCCTATCCTTTTCATCAATTAAAATTCATGCCTCTGCCATTTTGGCTCATTACAATACAGAGCCACCGATCTTTTCTTATCCTTTGTTAAGGCAGTATCTCAGAGGAGCTAAAAACTTAAGGCTTCCAAAGAGATCACTAATACCTGCATGGGACCTCAATTATGTCTTGGAAAACTCACCCTGCCTCCTTTTGAGCCAGCCGCTACAGCTGATATAAAGTTTTTATCTTGGAAAACAGCTCTGCTCCTAGCAATAACTTCTGCAAGGCAAGTCTCAGAGCTACAGGCACTCATGGCTGTGGAACCTTTTATCATTTTTTATCCAGACAGGGTTTCTCTGAGGACAAACCCGACATTCATGCCTAAGGTAGTCTCCAGTGTGGCCCTTAACCAAGCTTGTCTACTTTCTATCCAAACCCACAGAATAAGGGGGAGAGAATTCTGCATTCTTGGACATACACAGACAACTACGCTTCTACTTGAACAGAAACAAAGCTTTCAGAAAGATGGAGCAACTACTAGTGGCATATGCTGCAGGATCACAAGGAAAGGCTATCTCAAAGCAGACTATTTCTAAATGGATAGGCCACTGCATTCATTTCTGCTATTCACAACATGGCAAGCCAGTGCCTAAGGGCATTAGGCCACATTCAACTAGAGCAGCAGCCACTTCAGCAGCCTTCCTCAGGGGAGTACCAACCAAAGACATTCTAGAGGCTCCTACCTGGAGTTCATTGCACACCTTTTCAAAGCACTATCATTTACCACTCTACTCTAAATCCAGGGCAGGCTTTGCCACTGCAGTTCTGCAGGGCCTCATAGCCACTCCTAATGCTATATTAGCTCCAGCCTCCCAACCATAGCTCTGGGATTCAACCCAAGTGTAATGACTGCAACAGTGAAACACAAAGAACATAGTACAGTTGTGTACACTTACCATAAATGTAGATGTTCGAGTGTATTCACTGTTGCAGTCCAGGTTACCCTCCCCCCCCCCCCATTTCTTTGCTGGAACTTATCTGCACTTCTCTAATCTATACAACCTATGTGGTGTATTTGCTTGTAGATGAAGGTATAATATATTTTGGTGCATGCATGATGTATTGGCATATTTTTTTAGCCTACCCTTTTGGGGGCACCTTACATCTGGGGCAATAAAAACTGAACAAAATGGCATCGGCTGCATCTTTTATACCCCAGGTGCACTGACATCAGGGAAGAGACAAAAGCAACCAATGCTGGACTTAGACTTTGGAATTCAGGCCGACTGAGGGTAGCCTGCCAGCAGGATAACCCAAGTGTAATGACTGCAACAGTGAATACACTTGAACATCTACATTTATGGTAAGTGTACACAACTGTACTTTTCTGTAGGGTCTTTTTCCAGCATCATTTTGAAGACATGGAAAGACAAAGACCAAGGACTCTCTTTCCAAGACTGGCTGTAGTCCCTAAGTTGACTGACCTAGGTGAGGTGCCTTTGCAGCTCCGTGGTCTGACTTCTAGGCCTGAACTCCCTGGTGCAATCTCCCATGAGTCAGTCATTGTTTCTGACCTACCCACCACTGTTAACACAACACACCTGACGTTGGTTGGATCGATCTGAAGTCACTAAGCAGGCCTCTGTTTCTGACATTCACATTGTGGATCCTGAGGGAGACATCCTGTCTACCTCCACTACTGAAACCTTAACCAAAGTCACAGATGAATGACTGCAGCCTCAGGTAATTACTTCTAAGATGACACCTAAACCAAAGGAATTAACATTTCTTTGCTTTTGCCTTCATCCATTTCTCAAACCAAAGCCTAAGATGACCTAATAAAAAAGCCCAGGAATTCATGGATTTCATGAAAATCCAGAGAGCCCTCCTACTTTTCTGCTGCTGAAGCCTCCCACATCCAAAAGAAACAGGGAGGTGGCTTTTCAGGAAGATTGATTCCTCAAGCTCAGAAGATGAAGAGTTGTCCTACTCTGGGCACATGCCACCACAAACTTGTTCAGATTCATACTCTGACAAAATTTCTTCTGCCCTCCCCAGCAGGGGTGGCTCGTGGCATCGGGCTGCCGGACTGCAGCCCCCTCAAACTAAAAATTAAAAAAGAAAACAAAAAAAAAGTATTTTTTTAAATTTCGCAGACTTTCCGCATGCGCAGTAGTCCCGACTACCGTCGGTCTATGCGCATGCTCAAGGCAGTCCGGCAGGACCCATAGAGGGACACAAGGAGACGTCTGTGCACTTTTAAAGTGCACAGACATGCTGGGAGGATATATCGCGTCCAGACTGCAACAGCAGCAGTCAGAACAGTCTCATCATCGGGAGGGAGCTTTTACTTGGGATCTCGTCGGGAAGGAGCTTTGCTGGGATCTCGCGGGTCTTTGTGAGTATTGCGCGGGCAGGATATGGTATGGAGAACAGACAGGTAAGTGTATGGTGCATTTTACTTTATGTGTTGGTGCTTTTAACTGGATGGAGTGTGTGTGTGTTAGCTGGTGCTTTTAACTGGATAGAGGTGTGTGTTAGCTGGTGCTTTTAACTGGATAGAGGTGTGTGTTAGCTGGTGCTTTTAACTGGATAGAGGTGTGTGTGTGTGTGTGTGTGTAAATGCCCCAGGTGCTCATGGTGGTGTGGTAGGGAATACCTCAGGATTGAACCCTGTACCCTGTATGCAGGTGTTAAAGACTTGAGTTCCCTACCCACCACCATTTGTAAAAAAATTGCAGATTTTTGCCTCATATTTGATCTGATCTGTTCCTCATAATATCTGTGGTTTGTAAATGTTGCAATGCTTGATATTTGATGGTATAGTAGTAGCACTGTTGCCTCACAGCTGCAGGTTCTCAGGTTTGATTCTTGGCTGGGGTTCCTTCTTTGTGGGGTCCGTATCTTCTCCCTGTGTTTGTGTGGGTTTGCTTTTGTGTCCTCCCATGTTACAAAGACATGTCTGCATTATTTCTTCCTGGGCCTCTGCTGAAAATTGTTTTTTTGTTCCAAGTCAGACTGTCCTGATTAACAAATGTTAAATAAAATTGACAGGCATTTGAATTTCAGACTTCAGGTTTCTGAATGTTTAATTCCTTGCAGATTTGATGGTGCAGTGGTAGTGTTGTTGCCTCACAACTATAGGTTTTCTGGTTTGAGTCTTGGTTGGGGTGGCTTCTGTGTGGAGTCTGCATCTCCTCCCTGTGTTTGTGTGGATTTGCTCTGGTGCCCTGCCATTTTACAAAGACGTGTCTGCAGTATTAATCCCTGCGTCTCTGCTGAAAATTGTTTTTGTTCTGTCCGCAGTAAAATTGACCGGCATTTGAATTTCAGACTTCAGGTTTCTGAATGTTTAATTCCTTGCAGATTTGATGGTGCAGTGGTAGTATTGTTGCCTCACAGCTATAGGTTTTCTGGTTTGATTCTTGGTTGGGGTGGCTTTTGTGTAGAGTCTGCATCTCCTCCCTGTGTTTGTGTGGATTTGCTCTGGTGCCCTGCCATTTTACAAAGATGTGTCTGCAGTATTAATCCCTGCGTCTGCTGAAAATTGTTTTTGTTCTGTCCGCAGTAAAATTGACCGGCATTTGAATTTCAGACTTCAGGTTTCTGAATGTTTAATTCCTTGCAGATTTGATGGTGTAGTGGTAGTATTGTTGCCTCACAGCCATAGGTTTTCTGGTTTGATTCTTGGTTGGGGTGGCTTCTGTGTGGAGTCTGCATCTCCTCCCTGTGTTTGTGTGGATTTGCTCTGGTGCCCTGCCATTTTACAAAGACGTGTCTGCAGTATTAATCCCTGCCTCTGCTGAAAATTGTTTTTGTTCTGTCCGCAGTAAAATTGACCGGCATTTGAATTTCAAACTTCATGTTCTTCAGAATACATAGTAGCACAACCTTTTTTCTAGCAATTTTCTAAGTTTATAAGATGAATATTTTAAATTTGTCCCTATTTTTGGGACTGTATTCCCCCATTATTGGCTTCGTCCAGGTTTTTGTGCTAAGGTTGACAGCTATGGCAAGAACTGAATTCACTGAATATGGACTGTAGAATTGTGCATATTTACTGATAAAGGTGCACTGTAGAATTGTGCATATTTACTGATAATAGGGTTGCCAGATTTCTTTGTGGCTAAAACCGGACTAAGGTCACGCCCCTTGCATCACCCATAACCCCACCCATTCCCACCCACTCTCCCATCAATGACACGCCCATTTTGTGACATCACCATGACATCAGCTGATGGGAACGCCCTCTTTTTCTGTTCCGGATGCCTGCTTTCAGCCGATTTACTATGCTTTTCTGTAAAAAAAGAATAGCAAATCAGCCAATTGTATTTGTAACAAACACTGATAGTCTGTTTCTTTTTGTGAAACAGAAAAATGGAGTTTGTACAGTGTTTTCCCAATTTCCTGACTACCAGTCCAGAGCAGAGAATTGATTTGATTTGTGTGGATAGTCCAGAAAAAAACAGATAAGTGGCATTGCACATTGGCAGTGGCAACAGGGTGATTTCCAATTTCCCACCTATTGTTCAAAGACTCAACGTTATGCTTAAATAGGGCTAGCCTAGGGATGGACTCTCTTCACATGGATGGGAAGCTTGTTCCAGTGCATGGGGACCCTCTCTGAGACGCATTTGTGTCTCATCAACATCACATGGCCTATTTATGTCACAAGCAAAATTTAAATTTTTGGATATAATGGTTTTGATATTGTTCATTTTGTGGCTGTCCAAAAGGTCCATCAATCAGTGCTGGATCCAAGGATGCCTTGTATGCCAGACATTCTTTCTCAGTAACCTGTTGGAGACCCGGTATAGTGATAGGGCTTTAAGGAGATCTGTATAAGACAATGTGTTTAGACACTGGATTCTTCTAGTAAGGAAGCTTTAAATATGTTCCAGCTGTTTTGTGTGTCTGGTCAAGTACATGCCAAAGAGATAGGTGCAGCTCACACATCCAGTTATTTTGTCAACTTCTCAGATTAACATCGCTAATATTTTAAAAGTGTTCCTTGTACATGAGCAATGTCCTATAAAAAATGTAAATAAGCAACTCAAACATGGGCTTCTTACGAGTTGTTCATTCACATTAATCAGTGTCTAAAGCATCTCCCCAGATTCCACTGGTGGTGAAGTGCCATGTAACATATTAGATGTCTTTTTTTTCATTCTCACTCCTTAACTCCTCCTCTTGCTCCCTAGTAACCTCTTCCATCCTTCTACTTCTTCCTCATTGTACCTCCTCCTTCCTTCACACAGGTCAGTTTGCCGAATTTTCATTCAGAAACTGAATCGTGTTGGGCAAAGACATTTGGCCATTCATAAAATGGCCAGTTGTCCTTTGCAAACTTGTAGGAAAACCTATTCAGAGCTAGTCTTGACAACAAATCCATTAGACTCGGTTCAGTTTGGCCTGCTTTGCTGTGTTTGCTGCTTCCTGATGTAAATAAATGTTGTTAGAAATCTGTCAATTATGCACCCTAATATTTGCATTGGAGTAGGCTAACTTCTGTGCAATATTCATTTGCTGAGTAAATGAACTGGTGCTTTGACCCTTTTCAGCCATGACCCAGGCCACAAGAGCAAGGACAATTAAATATATACAGAGACTAAAATAGTCAATCAGCTAATTTATTTTTGGAAGGCAGGAACAGACATAAGTAGACAAAAAAAAGCTCACTCAGAACATTCAAACTTTATACAGTAACCAATGGATGGGACTGAACTGTGTAGACCTGAGGGTTTGAAACAGTCTTAACCTCTGTCACTCTGCCACTGTGCCTGTGGAATTTTTTTTTATCATAACTTTCAAACTTTGTGACTTGAGAGCATCCTCACCTATATGGACTGAGAGGGTGGACAACAGATTATGCTCCCAAAGACCTGTTCTTTCATTCTGTCTGAACTCTTGTGGAGCAGCTCTGGTCTGTGGTGATGGTCAGGGCATTGTACAGCCATACTTTAAATGCACTTGTACTGTACATTCATAGTTGGAATGTGGTCACAGTTTGGGCACTGTGTAGAATGTCCATTTTAGAGTCTGTTAGGAATAGTGCATAGTTCAGTTGAAGTTCCACATTTGTGGTATTTGGAGTCCTACTGAGCAGCCCTGATCAGGCGCTTGTTCTGTGAAATAACAGACTTAAACTCGGTGCAGGAATATGGCAGGTTAAAGAAAACTGACAGTTCACTTTTAACTGATTCTGGTGTAAGTCTGTTTCGCTCATCCGTCCAAATGTTATTCATAACGCTAAACACACGCTCAACGGATGCATTCGAGACTGGAACAGACAGAATGTGCTGAACAAGTTTCAACATATTTGGTGCAGACTCATGCTCGAAAAACTTACCAAGCCTCAGCTGTGCTTGCACAGCTATGGATAACGTCAAACACTTCACTAAGAGCGCACTTCATCGTGCAGGCTGTCGGATGGACGGTGGGTGGATAGAGGCGTTTGCATCCAAATGTCAATCACTTCATCAAGCGAAGGCGATCTTGTGACACTAGTCAAAGACAGTGACTTGAAGTGACGATATGGGGAATGTTCAAATGCAAACCATTTGTTCAAATATGTCATTGCTCGCTTGTACACATTCAGAGTTTCAGTTATGAACTTCTCAATGAACTGCTGTGGTAGATAACTTTTACGCAGAGCAAATGCTACCTTCATACCAAAAATTTATCATCAGTCCTATTCTGCAGAGACAGCTTAAACTGTTCCATTATACCGTACAGTTCACAAGCTGTTGTTGATTTGTTCTCAAGCTTTAAAATTGTCTCTTGAAAGGATGACATAAAGAAGTGTGTAAAATATAGATACAGCTCCGACTTTGTTGGGCTGTCGCCTGGTGCCAGTTCATTTTCCTGGTCCTTCAACATTTTCCATATCACTTTCGACAATCAGCTTCTCCTTGAGACAAGAAATACGTTTTCAAAGGCATCCAGCACAGCAAAATTCGGTCAAGAGCCTTGAACAAACTCAACCAGCGTTGGAACATGTCTGATTATCTCGTGGTATTCAGACTCATAGAAATCAAAGCAGCTCTTCAGTTCTGCTCGCCTCAAGGCAGAGTTACTGAATTCAGCAAACACTTTCATGACAAAATTTTCAACATCAAATGACATGACCTTTAAAGCATTTTTCGCACAGTTATGCATAATGTGGTCATTGCAGTGTGCTGCAATAATGTTAGGATTCTCCTCTGAAACTAACTTCTGATAAACGGAGTTGTTTATGCCATAGTTTACCGATGCATTATCTGCGGCATAAGCGTAACATTTTGCCAAGACAATTTACATTCTGATAAAACACGACAGAGTTGATTCTTAACGGACTTGGAGTCTTCAAATGCATCCTCGTAAAGTCAATAACACAGAAAGAAATTCCATTCTGCGGGGTGAAGAACTGAACACCAACCGGATAGAATTTACGGTTCCCTTTGTTAGATGCATCAGTAGCAATGGAAAATGGCAAACCAGCATGTAGCTTATCAAGGACGAATTCTAGTGAAAATGGGTACAAAACATTGTTGACTATGGCGGAAACTTTTGTTCGGCCGCAGGTCATCTTTTAACGATTTCCGAGTCATCAATTATAGACTTCATAACTTTGATACCACAGTCCTGTGCATTATATGAAATATGATGTCTAATTCCATGATACACTTCAGCAATTTCCGCTAGGGATACTTTGTGAGATGCCATACTGTTTGGCGATGTGAAAAATGTCTTCAGTCGTTGAGATGACGACTAGCTTGGAAACAAGTAGTGTGCTTTTTAGTGCTTTGGTGTGCTGTAACTGCATTTTTTCCATCATATGCAACAGTGAATGATGTTGCACAAAGCTTGCATCTAGCTTTTGTATCTTCTGTGCATTTTTGTATCCATGAAAATTCCTTTCCCACTCTGCATTATAATAACAGATGTTTCGTTTTGCTTCTTTGGTGGGGTAGACCTGTCTGACCGTGTAGTTGGGGCCAAAACTCTCATTATCGTTGACACGGACACCGTTATTCCTGTCTTCCATAATAACAGTATTAATAAATAAAGTACCTGCAGACAGTGACAGCAGACATATAATGAGTTAGTTAAACTTAAAGACAAAAGCTGCGTTAATAAAGAGTCTACAGAAATACTGTGCAACTACTTTTGCATCACTGAAGTATCTGTTTCTTATGAAAGGAACATCTGCTTGTTAGTGTCTGTCCCTGGACTGGTGCAAGGCTATACTGGCAGAGTCTACTGTCTAGTAGCATCAGGTATTCCCACACCATGGTGTCCCACAGTCCCACTGATAAGCTAGAAGGCTATGTATGTTATATGGGTTGGAGACAGTGGCATTGCCAAAAAGGCAGGAGTCCGAGCTGGACGTGGCAGAGTTAAAGATGCTAAAATTTGCACTGGGTGTGACAAGGGTGGACAGGATTAGAAATAAGTATATTAGAGGGTCAGCCCAGGTTGGAAGGTTTAGAGACAAAGCCAGAGAGGCAAGATTACATTGGTTTGGACATGTGCTGAGGATGGATGCATATTGGGAAAAAGATGCTAAAGATGAAGCTGCCAGGTAACAGGAAAAGAGGAAATGGCAGCACCGTTCTGTGCTTTATTGTTTTGCCTTCTGGGTCATCATATTGTTTTATTCTGAGTTAAAGAGAGGAAGGCATAAGATAATGTTTATGGATGTGGTGATGAGAGAGGACATGCAGGTGGTTGGTGTGACAGAGCAAGATGCAGAGGACAGGAAGAAATGGAAACAGATGATCCGCTGTGTGGCGACCCCTAATGGGAGCAGCTGAAAGAAGAAGAATGTGAGTAGTTGGCTGCCCTAAACACCAAAATCTAATCTGATGCCCTACATTATTATTATTATTATTATTATTATTATTATTATTATTATTATTATTATTATTATTATTATTATTATTGTTTCCTCTATCTCACACACACTTAATACTCAATATATGCCATACAAAATTATACTGACCCCTGCCCTGGGCCCTGACTCTCAAACTCTCATCATCTCCTTGCTAAGTTCTAAATGTTTACTTGCAGTGTCAGTGTTCAACAGGTAACACACTTGCCTTTGGTTCTTGAAGATGAGAAGATTGTGAGTTCTAGTCCCACTTCAGGTGACTGGACTAATTTTTTTTCCATTACTGACACTGTAGTGCAGTATTAAGGGATGCTGCACTCCTCTGAATGTGCTGTTCTTCAGATGAGACATTACACTGAGTTGGCAGTACCCAGGTAGATGCACAAATACATCATAGTATTTCTCAAAAAGACTAGGGGCAAACGGACAGCTGGCAACCCTACATAATCCCTATTATAAGCAATTGGAGGGGGTACCAAAAAGATCATCTGTTTTGTCCTGGTAAAATACCATCTTAACAGCTGCAGAACTCACCTTTGGATACTCCAGCCACTGTCCTGCTTAAATTGCCATGTGCGTTACATATTCGCATGCCTTTGGACTACTGTTATTGGTATCCAGAAAGAACTCTTAACAAGCAAGCAAGAAAATACTACCGGCTGCTCAGGAGTAAAGAAAATCCTTATAATGTTAATGTGAAACTGGCAATGTAAGCATTATACAAAAATGTTGATAGTAGATGTGACGATAGGAGGTACTGCCAGCCATGCCTGGTGAAGTAGGGCAGTGGATGTGCAACATTATGCCAACACAGCTAGCTGGAGTTTTGTGAAGAATTATATGTCATTTGTATATCAAACTGATTTGTACAGAATTTACTATTTTTTTAATTTATTTGTGGTGCTTGAATTCACATTTACCATTAGCAGCCTATAAATACACTAAACCCACACATACTTGTTGTATTTTATACATGTATTTCTCTCTCTCTCATATAGATTTTATAAATATATATAAAATACACACACAATATATATATATATATATATATATATATATATATATACACATATATATATATACAGTACAGAGAAACTAGAAAGCAAACTCAATGAGTTGGAATACTGCTGCTGTAGAAACAAGTTAAAGGTTACTGACTTGCCTAAGGGAAAGGAGGACAGTAGCACTTTATATTTCTGCAGAAAGTACTGGCATTCTGGCAATGTTTCTGAGGAATACCATTATGTGTGTACTGACAGAGCTCACTGAATTACACACCCAAAGTTAAATCATGCCTGTCTGGTCATTTTACACTAAAACTTTTACATTAGTCTGTTCTAAACTAAAACTTGGAATAAATCAAAACTGCCTTTGATTAGTGCGATCTTGGAGTTGATATATTTAAGTAGGGGGGGAGGCAAAGCCCCCACTTTATGTATTCTTTAAATTATTTTTTCTTTTTCTTTTTTTTTTTTTGGAACAGCGATTTTCTTCCCTTGGTAAGAAATCCCTGTTCTGAGCTTTTGAGATTGTAAGCTTTTGCTTACATGGGGTCAGTTATTCATCATTCACTTTTTTAAGCATTCGATGCTATAATATAGACCGAGATATCAATATAAATGAGGTTGAATGTATGTGGTTAGGGGTCTGCTAACTTAGCAGGATAGGTATGAGAAAGGAAGGGTAGTAAGACAAAAATTACTTTTTAAATGGGAATGTATATAGAGATTGAGGTTAGAGGAGTTTAAGCAAATTAGTAACATGATACTATTGATTAGAGATAAATATCAATCTGATTGTAGACTAGTATATAAGAGAAGATTGCAGGGATGAATGGTAAAGGAGTTTTGGTAATGAATGTCTTATTTACTGGGAAAGGATCTGACGGAGTGTATATAGAGCAAGGCACTATTGGAGGGAGAAAGGCTGTTGGGAATGATGCAAAATGTTAGATGGAAGATGAGAGCAGGTAGACAATATTGAGAGTGATTCTGTAATATTATAAAGTTGTTTAGGGAGGTATAGTTATAGGGTGTCCTGGGTGACAGGTGTACATGTAAAGTATAATAGCAGAGTTAGGTGTACTGAATGGGAATTACACTAGAGTAGTATAGTGGGCTTCTCACACTCAGGCCAATTATTACATGGAATATATTACATGTTTGTAAAGAACTATTCTACTGATATTCAAGCCATGTCTTGAGGTGTCAGATTGCAGCCAGAAGAGACAACTACATTGTAGCTATGAATCACAGTAAATTTTAATGTGAGAAAAAATATTTCAGTTTGCCTTACTTTTTCAGTATAAATTATTTCTGACATCTAAAGAAAAAGAAAGAAGATACAACAAAAGATAACCAGATAAAATACATACATAAATACATAAAAAAAAACAGATAAATGAATAATTCAAATAAAGCTTTAACAAAAATAGTTAAACCATTGTTTTTTTTCCATACATAATCAGAAAGAGAAGAAAGAAACATTAAACCTGACATATAGTATAGATAGATAAAGCCTTGACTATAGTGCAAGTGTCCCAGGTTTGATTAGTAGCTTCGGCATCTGAGATGCTGGCAAGGGGAGATTGGGTGGACCCTTACTTGTATGATTGGAGTTCCATTGGGTGGTGGTGATATTGGACATTTGCTGAACTGCTGCAGATGTGGAACCATATGCCAGCAGC
This sequence comes from Protopterus annectens, assembly GCF_019279795.1. Taxonomy (NCBI): domain Eukaryota; kingdom Metazoa; phylum Chordata; order Ceratodontiformes; family Protopteridae; genus Protopterus; species Protopterus annectens. The sequence goes on along the minus strand of NC_056737.1, from coordinate 942,249,522 downwards.
CACCATTTCATGGCTGGATAAGGACTGAAGAGTGCACACAAAAGAGAAAGAGGACGTAGGGGATTTAAAAATGCTCCTTGGCAACAGTACGTTGCTTCCCCAACTGCTTCAATTTCTTCACTGGCCTTGATGAATGAGGCAGAGTGTGTAGTCTATGGGAAGGAGGGTTCTGTAGAACTGGTGGACAAGAAAAGGTGCTAGGGACAGTTTATGGATAGCTGCAAGGAGAAAAAAATACTGAGAAAAGCTATGCTGCTGATAAGCTTCATCCTGCAGGCTGTAGTTCAGAGTTTGATTCTTTCAGCCTCTGTTTGTTTGCTGTCTGACTCTAAGCAAGTCTCTTAACTCGCCAGTGTTCCTGGTCAGTGGTCACCCCTAAAACAGACTAGTAGAGTTAATTGTTTAACAGATGAATAAAATACTATATCAATAAATAATAAATTATGTATTTATATCACTATATTCATTATTACTTGTCACTTCACATTATTATTATTTTGTTTAAAATAAAATAAATTTAACTTTATCTGTCATTATTCCCAAAATCCCAGTCTGGGTTACCTTTACCACCATCCACTAATTTTATCATTGAGGACAGGCTGCAGTGCTAGCCTATATGGTGAATTGGTGATGTCTTACTTTACTTATTAAAACAAAAAGAGAGAATAATCTGAGTGAGTCTGATGTCTGACTGACCTGTCACCTGACCTAGCAGTCCGCGTGGTTGTGGTGGTGGTGATGACACACACCCCTAGTCTTGGGCAAGTTGGGCGGCTCTTGCTCTTCAATCACACCTCACACGCTGGCTGCTTAAAATTTTGGCCGATTTATTTCCATTCCACCACACTGACTGGTGAATGGAATAAGCACGCACTTATACGATGAGCTGAACAGCTGTGCCTGTCAGCTGAGAAGCATTGGTGCAAGTTTGCAACTTCAGGCAGTCCGATGGCGATGGTTAGCAGCAATTCCGCAAACAAGGGACATCCCTGAAAGGAATGCTGTCAGAACAGTAAAATCTCAGCTTCACACACATACAAGACTGGAAACCATGAAGATTGTGGGTGAAAATGTCCACTGGGGACTGGGAGGACACTGTGCAAGGAAGCAAGTCCAGCAGCACAAAGGGTCACCTTAGCTCAGCTGATGTCTGATGATGACAACTGACAAGCCGGCCCGCATATACAGTACTTGGTTGGAGTGATGATCGTGATCGTGAAGATTGATTCAAGTCAAGTGAGTGATGTTGTTGGTTCGTGTCTGTGAACAAAGCAGATTGTGATCTGTTTATTCGGTTATATATTATTTAGCTAGTTATATCACGGAACAGCAAGACTTGAGCAGCAAGTCATTTTCCACTGTGGGATGTTGTTGCCCTTTAAATAATGCTATTAGGATGTAAGTAAGGATGGAATGTACACTTACTGGTCTGATCGATCGTCCTAAGAAAAGGTTTATTTAAGGCTAAATCACTTAAAGCATAACAGACACAGTGCCAAACATGGCTACTGTTTCAGTATTTGTCTTTTTGTTAACGATGTGTAATTTTGTATATTTAATCACTGGGTAGCTAATTTTATATTCTTTCAATACAAATACAATCTAAAGTTATTTTTGCTATGGTCCTAAATCTGCATATATCGGTGGGTGGCTATTGCTAATACTTGGATTTGTGCTTGTGTAACTTTGGCTACAGACAGTCAGCGACAGCAAGTTGTGGGTTATGTATGGGTATTGCCTTTTTGCTAGCCTAGCTTGGAGTAGTCAACTTAAAGGGAAAAGAAGAGAGAACACGGGCGGCGGCAGTAATTTGCACTGTGTGTGTGTGTCTGTGACAGTGTCTGCTAACTGAATTTGCGTTACGTTTCAGTTTTCTTTTACTTTTCAGTCCTCCTTGACTCGGATGACTCCTGACTGCACAAAAAAACGGACTTCAATAGTCCGGTTTTGATGTTTTTCACCGGACATTTTCACTTAAAACCGGATAGTCCGGTCAAAAACCGGACACCTGGCAACCCTAACTGATAATGGTGGACTGTAGAATTGTGCATATTTACTAATAATGGTGGACTGTGGAATTGTGCATATTTACTAATAAGTCCAGCAGCACAAAGGGTCACCTTAGCTCAGCTGATGTCTGATGATGACAACTGACAAGCCGGCCAGTACATACAGTACTTGGTTGGAGTGATGATCGTGATCGTGAAGATTGATTCAAGTCAAGTGAGTGATGTTGTTGGTTCGTGTCTGTGAACAAAGCAGATTGTGATCTGTTTATTCGGTTATATATTATTTAGCTAGTTATATCACGGAACAGCAAGACTTGAGCAGCAAGTCATTTTCCACTAATGGGATGTTGTTGCCCTTTAAATAATGCTATTAGGATGTAAGTAAGGATGGAATGTAATACTTACTGGTCTGATCGATCGTCCCTAAGAAAAGGTTTATTTAAGGCTAAATCACTTAAAGCATAACAGACACAGTGCCAAACATGGCTACCGTTTCAGTATTTGTCTTTTTTGTTAACGATGTGTAATTTTGTATATTTAATCACTGGGTAGCTAATTTTATATTCTTTCAATACAAATACAATCTAAAGTTATTTTTGCTATGGTCCTAAATCTGCATATATCGGTGGCTATTGCTAATACTTGGATTTGTGCTTGTGTAACTTTGGCTACAGACAGTCAGCGACAGCAAGCGTTGTGGGTTATGTATGGGTATTGCCTTTTTGCTAGCCTAGCTTGGAGTAGTCAACAAGGGAAAAGAAGAGAGAACAGTGGCGGCAGTAATTTGCACTGTGTGTGTGTGTCTGTGACAGTGTCTGCTAACTGAATTTAGTATTTCAGTTTTCTTTTACTTTTCAGTCCTCCTTGACTCGGATGACTCCTGACTGCACAAAAAAAAAAAAAAAAAACCGGACTTCAATAGTCCGGTTTTGATGTTTTTTTTTCACCGGACATTTTCACTTAAAACCGGATAGTCCGGTCAAAAACCGGACACCTGGCAACCCTAACTGATAATGGTGGACTGTAGAATTGTGCATATTTACTAATAATGGTGGACTGTGGAATTGTGCATATTTACTAATAATGGTGGACTGTAGAATTGTGTATATTTACTAATAATGGTGGACTGTGGAAGTCTGAGTAGACTTTTTATGATAAATGTTCTCAACTGGGCAGTTTTGCCATTATGGGTGCATATGTTTTGTTTCATTGCTTACTGGAAAAATGTTTAAAACAAATTTAAAACACCCTCTAACAAGTGTATTGTATTGTACAAGGAATATCATTTTAGTACAATGAGGAAGGTGTATCAAAGAGCACATGTATGTTTCATATGCAAGGGGCCTATGATTCGAAAGCAGCCCAAAATTAATCTTTATCTGCCACTGGCAAAATGTATTTTCTTTGAATGTGGGTTTCAATGCTGTTTCAATGAATGTGAGTTTCAAGGGCAGAGAAGTTTTAATGCTAAGTTTTCATTGTGAGACTGCATTGCTTTGTTTAACAGATGACTTAATGTTTGTGCTGTAAAATACAAAATAAAACTTTCAAATGAAGTCCAACTCATCATTGAAGTAAAGCAGTATGCACATTAGTGTTTATGGTAAATGGAGTGAAATAGCCAAGTAATGGTTCATTGGAATGGCTGCAGAGGCTCCATTCAACCATTATTTTGTCGGAGGGCAGCAAACTCAGACAGGCCCAGCTGAACTATACCTCCCAACTGTCCAGATTTTCAAAGAATGAATAGATTTTTGCTTCTTATTTTTGGTTTGTTGTTCATAAAATTTGTAGTTTTAATTCCTAAATGATTTGCCAGAAGTCACTAAATAATAAGTTTCAGACTTAATAACCTTCATAAAAATGCATGTTAAAGTAAGAGCCGTTCTATCAACTGTCTCAATTTATACAAGAGCAATTTTAGTACTGTTTATATGTGCCCCCAATATATTTGGCCTTGTTCAGATTTACTGCATTAACAGGTTGAGAGGTACATGCAAATAAATTGCTTTGTAGAATTAGGCATAGCCAACCTCTCAACTGTCCCCAATTTTTGGCTCAAAATGTTGCTCTTCCCCCTAATAATCCCTCCGCAAAAATAGCAATTTTGGAAGAAAACATGGAGGGTTTACAATTAAGAAATAACTGTAATAATCAAAGTTATAGATTACTTGAAATGCATGTAGATTCTTTTATTTTGTCAGCTGCTCAAGGTAGCAGTACTAATATTAAAAGTGTCCCTTCTTTGACAGGTAGCAGCTGTATTGTGTGTCTATTTTATATTTTTGCATCACATTTTCGGTCCATTTTTCATAAAATTGTGTTTTTTGGCAAATTAGTGACAAATCACTAAAGACTGAAGTTAGAAAATGACAGACATTTGAGTTTCAGATTTTATACCCTTCAGAAAATTCATACTAATGCAAGACCTATTCTATTATCTTTCTAAGTTTATTAGAGCAATATTTAAAAATTGTCCTTATTGTTGTGCCTTTGTCCCACTTCTGTGTATGGCTTTGTCCAGATTTCTTGCTCTTGAGGTTGAGAGGTATGACAAATGTGTCAGGGCCATCACAGTCAGCCAGAGAGATTTCAAATTGTGACATGCTTGTTGCACCCCACTCCCCATGTAGTGACTCTGGATGTGTCCAAGCAAGGCAAGGAGTAGTTGTATCTACCTTGGATGGGGAGGACACACTGCATAAGTACTACAGTGGCTTTTCATCTGTCCTTGATTTTGCAGAATGGTCTGGTTTCTGTCATATTTTTGTACTGTTGATTTATGCTTATTACTCAGATTTATGCTTATTACTCAAAGTGCCTGTTGCTCTGTGTTTAAGTAGCAATGCTTTAATGACCATAAGGTAAGCTTGTCTGACATCGTAAGATGCAAGTAAGCTTTAATAAGCATACTGTTAAAGAATTGCCAACATTGAAAGCCTTTCTGTTGTTGCCATGCAGAGAATACTTGACTAGATAATGTATAAGCCTTGGGTATTAAAGGACAGGATTCCATTATTTTAAAAGCTCATTACACTTGTTGGAGACTTCCAGTCATCTCTACAGACTTTACCCATAAACTAAACAGAATGCCAATCATGTGTGGTCCATAACCTGTACAGTAATCCTTTAAGCAATGTATCTTGAGCTTGTTTCTTGTTTGCTTTTCATTTTTTACTTTTATCATGTTTTCCCCATGAAACAAGTTGTCAGGCAGCAGGCCTTTTTTGGATAAGAAACATTTTTACAAGTGGGGGCATCACAGAGATTTCTACTTTCAGCATGTTACTTGGTACTTTAATAAAGCTGAATATAAATTATAATTAGAACTGCAGTGCAAGGAGAAGTGGTTTGAGTTGAGTGCTTCTGGTTTTCTTATACTTGATTTTGACTGGCATTCCAGTAATGTATTTAAAAAGTAATTTATTTTTTCATGCCTCACAACCTTTTGTTTCCATCTAGATATTAAGTAAGCTGTCATGCAGCCAATGCATTGAAATATTTTTATTCTTCTACACTTATTTTTGTCTTGATTGGACTTTCATAATGATGGTTTGCCACCCAGGGCAGCGTATTTAATTAAAGTTAGTTTTTTGTGGTTTTGTGCATAGCTCCTCCCCTTTATGGTTGACCACATCCCTTCCCTTTGACCCCACCCATTCAGCGTCTCCTGCAGCCCCCCTGTGATTTGAAGTCACCAGCCGCCACTGCTCCCCAGGACCTTTCAGTTGGGAAAGTAAACAGTTTGTACAAGCACAGTCCCATTACAGAGAACTGCTAAGTTTGCCTTCTCCCAGGCCACTAGCTATCCCTCCTGTATGTGTAGTACAGGTGATGTCTTTGAAGACATTACTTTACATTCTGATTCTTTGCCACCTGCTCCTAGAAAACCAGACAGGTTTTAGAGTGCTTGAATCTCATAAGCACCTTTACAAAAATCTGAAAGCTGACCCCTCAGTAGTCTCTACCAAATCCACAAAAGGTGTACCTAAGGGACCAATTAGACATCTCTTACCTAATGATTGGGAAAGTACACCATTAGATTTGAGGAAAAAAGCTTATACCTCTGCCACCCTTTCAATGAGCATTAAATTTCCAGTTCCATATGCTAAATTACCCTGAACATCTCCAGGACAAAATTCTAGCAAAGGTGGACTCTGTTGCGGATAGAACCTTATCAATGGAGATTTAGGAGTCTGCAAGAAAAGCTTTGCAAGTCTGCAGCCACTCCCCTAAAGTGTGGCTATGCTGCCTTAGATGCATCATGCAGAGCATCTGGCAAAACTTGACATGTGTGGCTCAGAACCCATCCCCTGTCATATCAGGTCAAGGGTGAACTGCTGGATGTCCCACTAGACAAGTAATTCCTTTTTGGACTTAGGCTGAACAGGTTTTTGAGAAGGTGGATATGAAAGAAAAGCAAATAAAACTGAAGGAATTTTATTTCAGATACCAGGTGCAGTAGGAATTACTCCTCAAATCCTTTTGCCTTTCCCTCTAGACAAGGGGAGGCCACCCTATGGCAAGAGAGATAGACAGTCTAGAAGGTGGCAATGTAAACTATCGCACAGAATAGGGAATTCCAAAAAGCTCACACAACACAGAGAGAGTAGTGACTGTGTTCAACCCCAGCCTCCGATACCCCTAACCCACCAAACCTCTAGGTGAAAGACTTTCTTCCTAAAATCAATGGAAACCCATCATCAGGGACCAGTAGGCCCTTAATGTCATAGAAAGTGGGTACCATATACAGTTCAGAGAAATCCTACCCTTCTTGGGCATTCCAAAACCACCAAAGGAACAGGAAAGCCTGTTATCCTCTGGGAATTACTTTACCACCGATCCATTCACCCTTTTCCTCTAGTTCAGTAGGTAAGAGGCTTTTACTCTTGAATCTTTCTAGTTCCAAGAAAGGAGGACATCCAGAGTCCTATCTTGGACCATTCAAAACTAAATAAGTTTCTCAATATCCCAAAGTTCAGAATGCTTAGTTTTGCAAAAATTACTTCCCATTATCTTCCAAAATGCCTTCTTGGTCACTGTACACCCTGCACATTTCTGTAGTTGACAGTCACAGAAAATACCCAACATTTGTAGCAGCAGGCACTCTTCCAGTTCTGTGTGTTACCATTTGGGCTGTCCGTTGCTTCCAGAGTTTTCAAAAAAATGCTTAGCTTCTCTGATAGCACATTGCGAAACTCTGGGAGTTAATATATACCCCTTCTTAGACTGTCTTTCAGGAAAATTCAGAACAAAGACCCTTTGCTTACCAGTGGGAGTGGGGAGCCTTGAGCAGCCTACCTGCCTTGGGGGAAGTGACCTCAGCACAAGAAGCTGTAGTAATTGGTTGTTTGGGAACATTCCTAGCTCTTTTGTAGTTCACTGCTTAAAATCCGCCTTTGCACGATTTTGCGCGGTCGTGCGCATAGCGCAGCGCCAGTTAAACAAGGTTAAACTTGGTTAAACTTTTTCTGGCTCCGCCAAGTCTGCTCTTCAATTTTTCCCTTAGAACTGTTCTACTTGCAATCTAAACCGCCTATACTCTATCTGAAAAGCTCAGCACTTGCTCCTAAAGCATTTTTATACAGGTAAAGCACTCTTAAACAAAAGAAAGTACTTCATTCACCTAAATTCTGTTGAGTACACATCTCCCTATAGGTCCTTTCTGACTCAGTTACACAGCAATCTTTTTCACTATTTCTAGCATGTCGAAGGGTCAGTTGCTGGCGTCCTCTCCTGTTCAGCTGGTGAATCTGGGAATCTTGAGGCAATGTTACAATTGCCTCATGTACACAGACAACCCTCTCCTCCTCCCAACAAATACAAATATATGAGAGATGCAACTATATAGCCAAACTGGAGGCTGAGCTCTCTCAATTCAGTACTGGCAAGACCAGTCAGGAGGAGAAGGTAACCACGCACACCACAAACCCAGTCTCACATAGAACTATCACAACAGCAAACCAAACACATAAACACACAAAAACATACTCGGAGGCACTGATTAAAAATCTACCAAAACAACAGAGGCCTCCAAAGCAGACACCCAAGCAACCACCACCTCAAGACATAGCACATGCAACACATAGTTCACAAAGTCAGTGTGCTAAACAGTCACAGCCCTTAAGGCCAAACAACATGCCAGACACACTTGTAATAGGTGACTCCATAGTCAGACACACTGATGTCCTGCTCACTAGACTGAACAAGGAAAAGGTCACAGTAAGCTGCCTGTCAGGAGCTAGAATCCGCCACATAACACAAGCACTCAGGTCACTCCACAGCAAGTACAAATATGACTCAGTCATTGTACATGCCGGTGTGAACGACCTAAGACGTACCTCCTTGGACTACATGAAAAGAGACATAGAGAAGCTCTCTGATTATGTAGCCCAGGCCGGTATGACCCTGACCCTGAGCAGCATCTTACCCTCACCAAGAATGATGCCACAGTACAAAGACAAAATGATCAGTTTTAACAATTGGCTTAATTACTGGTGTCATTCTAAGGGGATCCAATGTCTGTCTGCTTGGGATGACATGCTTGACAAGCCACTCTGCTTCGCAAGGGATGGCTTGCACCTGTCACCCTGGGCTTCGGATATTGGCCAAGGCTCTTGCCACCCCATAGTGCCTTTTTAGGCAAGGCTCAAATGACAAACCTACCTCCCTAGAAAACACAAGTGGAAAAAAACTAAGGGTAATGCTGCTCAATGCCAGAAGTCTAAACCTCAAGATGCACGCCTTCGAAGCCCTCCTCAGTATGGAAAACATCAATGTCTGTGCAGTGACTGAAACCTGGTTCAAGGCTCCTGAGAGCACCCCAGCACTATCAGGTTTTACCTCATATCATGCTTTCCGGCCCCAAAACTTGGACCGAACCACAAAAGGAGGGGGAGTATCCATTTTCATCAAAGATACCCACACCTCCAGGTTAGTGGCAACGCACGAAGCATCGGAGACTATCCAGGTGCAACTAACCATAGGCAAAACTGCCTTACAGTTTGTAGCATGCTACAGACCACCCTCTCAAACTCAGGAACCCCACACAGCCTTCCTGAAGACACTGGAGAGTATGAATGTCTCTCCAAATACCATCATTTTGGGAGACTTCAACTACCCAAACATAGACTGGGAACATTACTCAAGCCCCAACGGTTCCTAGAATTCATAAACTCAAATGCAATGGAACAACTAGTCACCATTCCCACAAGAGGAGACAATATACTAGACCTGATCATCACAAACATGGGGACAAAATGCTCCACACCGGAAGTATATCCCTCTTTGGTAAGATCAGACCATAAATTAATCTCACTGGAAATCCACATCCCGCCCCACCCCCTGCACAAAAGACCACAGTGAAGAACTTCTCAGAAGCAAACTTCACACTTCTTAAGACTGAAGTGGTATCCTTCAAGGCCCCTGGGCCAGTGGAAACCACAACCCACACTGCTGAATCCTTTGCAAATGCCTTCTATGGGCACCTTCAAGAATGCATGGATCATGCAATCCCAAATAAAACCAAGACCCATTGCCCCCCAAAGGCAGGCGCCCGGTCTGATGGACCCCAGCCATAAACAAACTTTGCAACAGGAGGAGGAAGCTACTACATGACAGAGCAAAATCCCTAAAAGGGAAGGCGTCTGTGATCAGTACTAGCAAAAAACTACGATCACTCATAAAATCATCCAAGGCCAACTTTGAGAGAAATATCGCAAAAGACACAAAAGACAATCACAAGGCCTTCTTTAGCTATGTTAGAAACCTGGGTGGAATCTCCCAGATATGCTCAGAGTTAGTCCAAAATTACACAAAATACACTGAACCCACTGACATTGCCAACATTCTGGCAGACAGGTTCAGTGCACATTTCTCCTCCCCCTCCCCCCCAAAAGGAGAAATAACTATCTCAGCAGAGTGTAGCCTCCCTAACATCTCAGATGCCCAGGTGAGAGCCGCCCTCTCTAAAGCTAAAAACACAGCATCAATGGGACCGGATGGTGTCCCAGGCTGTGTGCTACATGAACTCCAAGAGGAACTAAACCCACACATAAGGCTGCTGTTTAATCTTAGCCTTACTACAGGATACGTACCCAAAGAGTGGCGTATGGCAACAGTGGTCCCACTTCACAAAGGCGGTGCTTCTACGGACCCTGGAAATTACCGCCCCATAAGCTTGACGAGTCTGGTCTGCAAAGCTATGGAGAGAATCATTATGGAACTCATAAACAAAGACAATGGAGACCTACAGACATTGGATCCTACCCAATTTGGCTTTGTCAGGGGCAGATCCTGCCTTTTGAACTTGGTCGACTTTTTTGAAACAGTCACTAAGGCCATTGATGAGGGTAAGGCAGTTCACACAGCCTACCTTGACCTTGCAAAAGCCTTTGACACAATACCCCACTCGGGCATCATAGACAAACTCACCAGCTTAAATGTAAACCCATATGTCACAAGATGGGTTGCAAACTGGCTCAAGGACAGAACCCACAGGGTCAGAGTTGCTGGAGCTATGTCAGACTCTAAGCCAGTCACAAGCGGTGTCCCACAGGGCTCAGTCCTGGGACCCCACTTGTTCGGCATTTATTTTTCCGAGGTACAGGCAAACATAGGAGGATTGTAGCTGACAAAGTTCGCAGATGACTGCAAACTGGGCCATAATTGATACTCCAGCAGACACAAACATCCTTCAGAGAGGCCTCATAGAAATGGATAATTGGTGCCAGAGCCATGGCCTTAAGCTGAACGCCAAAAATGTATAGTCATACCCTTTGGGAAAAACAAGGTACCGACAAATTACCACATAGGCGGTAATCCATTAAACGGAAGAGGTAATCAGGGACCTAGGGACCCAGGTTGACAGTAACCTCTCATTTGACACTCACATTGCCAAAGTGGGTAGGAAGACCTTCTATATTGCCCACCTTATCATGAAGGGTTTCACATCTAGATCAAGAGAGGTAATTGTGCCCCTGTACTCTTCTCTTATCAGGCCAATGATTGAGTACAATGCCCCATTTGGGATGTATCTCACCCGACACCTGCAGCAGTTGGAAAGACCCCAAAAGTTCCTCACCAAGAGGATAAAGGGTCTTAAACATATGTCATATGCTGCCCGACTGAAGAAACTCCAGCTCTATTCAGTCGCATACCGCCTACTCAGAGGTGATCTGTGCCTGACGTACAAGGCCATGTCCAATTCTGAATTAATGGACATGCTCCACCTCAGAAAATCCAAATCCATCAGAGCCATGAGAACAAGTGACCTAAACCTCAACACAGAAATAAATAGGACGTGCTGGAGGGACAGATTCATAACCCAGAGGCTCCCTACACTCTGGAACAGAATCCCAGTCCATGTTAGGCAGAGCCCCTCACTGACTCTATTCAAGAGAAATCTCGACGAGTGGATGGGAGATCGTAGGTTTACCCCGGGGGGTCATCTCTGTGTCACTACTAGACAGAGGCATAGTAAACTAAATCCTAAAAGGGCGTAGTATTCTCATCCTAAGGGGTGGTGTAAGCCACATACACTCTGGCTAGGCTTATAAATGCCTTAGGGCAGATAGCGTAGTATGAACCTATGAACCTATGAACCTTGTAGATTTAGAAAGACTTCCTTCCCCAGGATAAGATATCCTTCCTGACAAACTACCTGACCAGCCTGTTTCCAAAACAACACATCGCAGCAAGGGAATTTCTGAAGATTCTGGTTTATATGGCATCCTTCATTCTCATGATCTCTTGCCAAGTTCCACATCAGAACTTCAGTGATTCCTAAAAATGCTTATTAACAGCATTCTCAGTTCCTGAATATCCTGTTGTCTCTCCTTCCATGATTGAAGGAGCTCCTTTGGTGGAGGAACATACTGCAGAAGCAGGTGGCATTTCTCTTTTTTTTTACTACAAGCAGACAAGACCATTACCATGAACAGTTCAGAAGTCTTTGGGGACTCCACTTAAGTTCCCTGAAAGAGAGTAGGGCATCTGGATATCATAACAAAGAAAACTGCATATAAATCTGAAAGAGCTTCTAGCAAGTCTACCTGTCCCTAAAGGCTTTTCAGCAGAATTTAAGCCCAGAGACCTTGCAGATCTGAACAGACAACACCACAGTGATGTGCTACATAAACAAGCTGGGGGTACTGTCCTACCCATTGTGCAGCCTCACGAGGAAGATTTGGATGAAGCCTCAAGTACTAGGGCTAACCTCATACTATATTTTGTTCTTGGTCAGGACAACAACTTGGCATATTCTGTAAGTAGGGATCTTCTTGATCCCAAAGAATGGATGCTGAATACAATTGTGTTCCTTGACCTAATAGTACAGGCTGGGGTCCCCTCGATAGACTTGTTTCTCTCACCAAAATGGGTAACTAAAGGGGTTCTGCTCCAGAACTCAGCAGAGACATGGAAATAGATGCATTTTCTTTCACATAGACAAACTGGTTCCTGAATGCTTTCCAATCCTTGCCACTGTTCCCCTTTGTACTGATAAAAGCCAAGATGGACAGACCCAGCATGATCCTACTGGCCCCGTTCAGCTGAGGCAACATTGGTTATCCATTCTGTTGGCCCTCAACAAGGGTTGCAATGGGAGATTCCACACACTACAGCAGGAGGTAAATCTAAGCCAAGCCAAGGGATCAGTCTTTCATCCTCAACTAGCCGAACTCAGGTTAACAGCCTGGTAGACTGGGTTTTGACACCATGGAATGCCCCCTATCCCACAGTTTTGCTTTCCCTTCTAAAGAAGTTGAGGAAACCCAATTTCAGAGCATTATATATGGCAGAATGGAAGAGAGTCTCCATCTGGTATCACAGCAAGAACACCAACCATTTATCAACCCTGTCTTGAAGTACCTTTCTGGCCTTTCCAGACTGGGACACCCATGTTAAAGTTCATGCATCTGTCATCTCAGCTTGCCTGCACAGTGCTCTACCCATCTTCCCACACCCCCACATGAGTGAGTTATCCCTTTTAGGAAAAGCTTTTGAGACCACCTAGAAGGAACCATATTCCTGCTTGGGATCAAAATTAAGTGCTAGAGAAACTCATTGCCCTTTTGAACCTGCTGCCACTGCCTGCTTAAAGATTCTCACTTGGAAGTCCAGTTTCTATATAGCTGTCATCAGCAAAGAGTGTCCCAGAGCTACAAGCCCGCATGAAGAAAGAGCCTTTCACTGTCTTTCACAGGGATAGGGTAACAATTGGAACAGAAACATCTTTTATGCCTAAGTGGTATCAGGACTTACCCTAAACCATAATATTCACCTGTCAGTCACATTCCCAAATCTATAAAACAGGGCATAGCATGTCCGTCATTCTCTGGATGTGCACAGGTAGATCAGTTGCTATCTAGACAGGGCTGAAACCCTAATAGAGCAGAGCAGAGTAATTACTAGTGGCTTTCACAGAGGATAAACAGAGCAGGCTGGTCTCCAAACAAAATATTTCCAAATGAAAACCACCTGCATTAACTTTTAGTCCCAGTATGGAAAAATTCTACATGAGCATATTAAATTCCTTTCCACCAGGCATTGGGCAACTACCACTGCTTTCCTCAAAGGAGTCCCTACCTAGGCCATCCTAGAGGCAGCCACATGGAACTAAATGCACACCTTTACAAAACAGTATAACCTAGGAAATGCATCCAGGGCTAGAGCAGGGTTCATTACTGCCATCCTACAAAACCTTATTTCCTAGGGTCATACAGATGACCTAAAGCCCACCTGTTGGCTTTGGGAGTCCTCCCAAGAATCATTATCACAACACTGACTGCAATGGCATAATAAAGTTGTGTCACTCACTATACTTGTAGATGTTCAAGTAGATCAATGTTTTAGCAAGTTCTCCACCCTCCAAATTCTCTATCGGCTGACCACTTTTCTCTCTTGCTGGGTGCAAGGGGAAAAAGAGTTTTTGGTATATATTCCATTTTCTGCATCTAATTTATATGTAGTTTTCCATCTCACTCAAATTCTGACCACTGGGGAGGTTGTACTATCTTCTGGCATCAGACTGCTTGTTCACTGCTTAGAAAGACCTGAAGATGGTGCTGACGGATGTCCTCCTTTTATCCTGACATCCAGATGTTGGTCTTTGAATATCTTTTGACTAGGGATGATGCAAATGGTCTGGAAATTGAACTGTTCATGGGCTTTTGCATGGCAGGGAGACCCAAGAATCCATAGTGCAAAATTTAATCTACTTGAGCATCTACAATTATGGTAAATGGGACACAACTGTACTCATTCTGGGTCTCATGACATCTTTGATAATCATGATACCTCTTGCAAGACTCCACATGAGAAAGATCCAGTGGTAACTGAAATCTCTACTTTCCCTGTTTTGAACATTGCAAGACTTTTCAGATTTCCATTTTAGGGTTTGTAGAAAGGAAGATTATATGGTGGAGGCATCATTTCTCAAAACCAGGTCTTCCATTCTTCCCTCCTGCTCCAGCACTGTCAGTCACAGTAGATGCCTCAGATTTTGCTTGGGGGTGCAGTGTCAATAGGAATAAAAGAGAATAGCCTATTAAAATATAAATATGTTTGACTATTTCATTAAGCATGTGTATTATTAGAACTTTTGCATTCTGAGTTTTCTGTATTTGTATAAAAATACTATTAGCATGTGATTTTTTTTTATTATACTTGGGTAAGCTTACTTTTAATAGACCCATTTTATTTAGCTGAATGATGATACCATCTAATTTGAATATTTAAAGTGTGATTTTGTAATGGTGTTTTATTTCTGATGAAGTTCTGGAAGTAAAAGGAATGAAGGCGCTAATTTGACTCCTGGTATTCTTTCTACACAAGTTTTGCAGATGAGAACTGTTTTTTTTTTGTTGTTTTCATTCTTTGGAAGAAGACGAAGATGATGAACCAAAACACATAACCACAAGAGAGATTAGCTCTTATAAATGCTCTCTGTCATCTTTAGTTCCCTCTACAAATGTTCATAGAGAACACTACAGTGATATGGTACATTTAACAAGCAAGCAAGGGGCAATCAGATCTTACTCCGTGCAGAACTGCCATGGTAGTAGCTTTTCAGCCGTCTTTCTGTATATATCTTACATGTTAGAGCAAATTGTGTGGCATCTGAGCTGAGCAGGACAAGGCAGAGCCTTAAGACTAGAAACTGAACTGGGGCTTTTTGAAGATTTGATCTATCTGTGGGGAAGGGTGGCCACAGTGGTGCAGTGGTTAGCATTGTCGCCTCACAGCAAGAGGCTCTTCGGTTCGATCCTCGGCTGGGGTGCCTTCTGTGCAGAGTCTGCATGTCCTCTCTGTGGTCGCATGGGTTTACTCTGGGTGCTCCGGTTTCCTCCCACATCCCAAAGACATGCTGCAGGTGGATTGGACACTCTAAATTGGCCTTAGGTGTGTGTGTGTGTGTGTGCCTTCTATGGAAGGTTGGGCGCCAGGCTGGCAACTCGACACTTTAAAACTCCACTGCCAATCATGAGCAGACAGATGATCTGCTGTGGCGACCCCTAACTGGGAAAAAGCTGAAAGAAGAAGATCTATCTGTGGGGAACACTAAAAACACACACACACACACACACTTATTTGCCAAAAGTCTATTCCAGGGCTCCATGCAAAAAGGCCTGGAAAACAAACTTTTTCATGTCCTTCAACATGAATGGTGGAAACGCATGTAGTAACAATCTCCAGGGTAGTTGTGAAGATTCAGAAGGACTCTCAAAAAATCATTGTAGTGACTACCTTCTGGCTCAGGCAACAGTGGATATGTCCTTAGATCACTCTTACTGTATTCCAGTACTTGGTTATCCTGCCAAGGTAACCTAATGTCAGACTGGTGCACCACTATACATGTGGCTTATGAACTTGGGCCTCTGACATGGGGCAACATAAGCAGACATATGGGCTTAAGATCATCAGGTTGTCTTGCTGTCAGTCTGAATGCAGAATCTTTGTAAATGTCTGTGTTGAATCTTTGTGCTGCTACCACTGCCAAGACTTGGTTAGATAAATGCCTTGTTGAGGGAACCTTTTCAATTTTTTTTTTGCTAAGGGTTTGCTCAAGTCAGCTAAGAGAGGGAAGTGTGACTATGGAAGGTAAATCCCTTGCAAAGCCCTCTGCTCTCTGTTTTGCTTGTGGTCTGAGCATGAATACTGTAGATGTAAGTTCTGTCAGTCATTTGCCCCTAAACCTGGAACCAACTTATCTTCCAAAGTCATTTACTTAGTAAAATGGGGCTATCCTCCCCCTCATATGCTCCACATTAACCCAAGTAGTAAGGAATATTAAAAGCTGAGACTCCAGCTACCCACTCTGGCTAGAATGTCCCCACTAAGATGTAACATGAATTTGTGGTATGTCAGAGTCCTTTTGGGACACCTGCTGCTGTGACCCTGTCTGAAACAGGTATGGCATTTCTTGCTGTCACATCCTATGAAAATTAAACTCTCCTTGCTGTGGAAAAGGGGGAACCAAGGTGATTATTTCTGAAGAACTGGAAGGCATACTATGGATATTAGGAAAGAGGTCCCTGGTACTATTATTGAGGTCTGTCAAGGTCACATGCCATTGCACCATCGGGTGGATGTCTCATTGAAGAAGAAACAAAGAGAAGGAATGGCTTGTGTGATGTCCCCCCTCTGAACCAGTAAGCAAGGAGCCTGAATCCTCACCACTGATGCCAGTGAGGGACCTTCACCTGGAACAGAAATAGATACACACAGTATTTCCAGATGCAGCTCTCTGTATTAAGCACAATTTCTCTTAAGAGCTCACACAGAACCCACTTAGTCCAGGATCTAGGTTTCCCTTTCTTTCTGTCCAGGCCCCCCAGTAAGAATCCCCAGTGGCACAGCTGTAGATTTAAGTCCTCAGCTCAGTGTCTAAGCCAAGTCCTCCAGTACCCTATATGTGAAACTAGTGCTCTGTGTCCCTGCTCCAAGTACCTGACACACACACTCTCTGAGATTTGGTTTTTCACTCACACCTGGGAAAGGCTGGCACAGATTTACTAACTATGCCCCTCTGCCCAGACTAAGGCAGATTCATGTCATCAGCCAACTACTTTAAGGCTCTTACAAGGTACCCCATTCTACTGAGTTAAATTAATAGTAATACAAATAGTAGTGTTTGACCAATGCAGCAAGGCTTTCAGGAGTGACCACAGTGTCTTAAAATAAACATCAGTACTCTCAAAAGTTAAAATATTCTCTAAAAGACCAGTGATGATGAAAAGTTTAAATATATTTAATAAATAATAAAAATGTGAAAATACTAAATATCTATTTACTATAAACACCAGAGTTTTAGAATAGGAAATATTAAAAATAACACAGATAGAGAAGTTTACACAGTTACATACAGAAAAACAATCACATGCATCTGGTCATCTGACTTCTGGTTCCCATACTACCCCCCTTTACTAGAAGCTGAACCAGAATGTCACATATATGTGTCACCATACATACAGACAGAACTTTGCTAAGATGTGTTGCAGCTTCTGGAAGTTATAAAACAATTTCAAACTTCCAATCTTCCAGAGTAGCTATTAATTCACTCCCAAGGACAATACAGAAGGCTTCCTAGTACAGATGTTTTGTCTCTGGCTGCAGTCAGAACTGTAATATACTTCAGGCCATAAAGATTGTAATTTAATTTCAGGATATGTTTCTAGTAGTTAGCTGGGGCTGAGCTTAGCCTCTTCTTTTCCAGTATTCTCTGTTACAATGTGTTCATTTCAATAGTTACCATACAGTCTGACATACAGGTACATTTCTTTTTCTGTCCATCAGGACCCAGTATTGGTATATTTTTAACACAAACAACTTTGCAAATACATTTTCAACACAAGCACCTCTACAAATCAGTTTGATATACAAATAATTCTTTACAAAACTCCAGCTAGCTGTGCTGGTATATGTTACACATCCACTGCTCTACTTCTGGCTTAGCTGGCAATACCTCAAATTGTCACGACCTGATTTTTCTCAGGGCATATACAAAGTCACCTTATCCTTCTTCCTTTCTCTCTTGTCCTTCACCTGCCCCCTCCTTTGAACAGGCAGAATGACTCCTATTCAGAGGAAGAGAAGAATCTGATTCAGTTGAAGACTCTCTGGATTGTTCCTTCCAAGTACATTCTCCAGGACAACTGGCCTCAGATGAGCATGTCTTGTTACTTGATTCCCCACTTGAAAAGATTTGCTTTGGTGAAACAATCACCAGAATGATGCAACACTTTGAATGGGGCACTACACAGGTAACAGATTAATGGAAATGGTACTAGGATTTACTGGCAGTTAGAGCCCTGAAACCCACAGTCCCCCTTGTCCTGGAAGCCTTCTTGGATACTTTGTACCTCAACATCTAACCCAGACATTCTGTCACCAGCACCTAGGAAACCAGATAGGTTCTAGCAGGTCCCAGTTGAGATGAAACTCCTGCACAAAAATCCTGTAGCAGAGGACAGGGCAGTACTAAGTCTTGCCAGCTCTGCAGGCTAGCTCTAATGACATGGAATATAGCTACAAAAAGAAACTTGTCCCTCTGGGCATTTAACTTACCTTCAGTGAACAGTGTCCTCACAGACTCCTCAAGCAGATACAGAGAAGACTGTGGATGTTACGCAGGGAGATCTTCCTAGTCCTAATTCACAAGTGTGGTACACAAGATTGTTTCCTCCATGCAGAACAGATGGCTAGGACTGTTCTGCTGTAGGACCTGGACTCTTTTCTTGGTGGCTTCTGTCATATTATTGAAGTTGCTGTCTGTACCATCTTGTGGCAGTAATGGCGTAGTACTTCTCTGGTACCTATGGTGATGTGATGTCTCACTTTTTCCAGGAGTCACATTAATATGTCTCCAAATATGAAATTATTACAATTTTGGTCAGCTTCTGTACTGTACTGACCTTTGTTTGCTAGGGGCCATATGATGCATTGGGAGTGTTACACCACAAGCTGGAACTGTCGTTCAGTATTTGCTGTCCCAGCTTGAGTGGGGAAGTGAGTGTTGCCCTGCTCTCCCTTGATGTATTAAGTATGTTGTGGCAGAACTGCACCACATTACTCCACTGACATTTTCTGTGTGCTTGGTGTGTGTATAGATTAGCTACCACTCAGTGCTGTGTTCCACTATAACACTGGTGGTGAGGTGGGCCTTTCCCTCTGCTTCAGTACTGTGCTGGATGTGTTGAGGTTATGTGTGGCTAGGATGTTGGTTGTGTAATTGTGAAACAGTATTGTGGGATTGCCGATGTGCCATCAGGGCTGTTACTTGGTACCATGTGCCTTTGCAACTTGGAGATGGGAGGTCTAGTCCTCAACATCATGAAAAATTTGGTGAGTATGAAGGGTGTTTTTATTTTGTGGTGTGAGCAGTGTAACTAAGCTGTACAGCACTGCTGTGCTCACTCTTGCTGTCTTGGTGCCAGAAGTCTTGGGGTCTCTGTCTTTCCAGCTCCATCTGCTGTTGCAGTAACAATGGACAAGTAGGTCATGCCCCACATTTCTGTGGTACATTGAGCATGAGGTGTGTGTATGTGTACATATGTGTATGTGTGTGAGAGAGAACACTGTGGAGAACTAATACACAGATTCCTCGTCTGTATTGGGTTCTAGCTGTCAGTGAATGCAACAAGCCTACAGGGTATGACAGAGGCATCAACATTCCACATATTCATGCAGCATGAGTGAAGAGGTGGAGCTTTCCCTCTGCTTTCCAAGCACATTGGATGTGATAAGGTCTTGTATGTACAGATATAGTGTAATGGATAACTGCAGAGCACTACTGCACTGACACTGTGACTGCCTGTTTTCATTGCAGTGAGATTACTGCCTTGATAACTAGGACTAGTGTTGATAATGAATTAGGACTGTTGGTCTTAAATCTATCATAAAAGGAGTGGGTCTGCTTTACACCACACTTTCCTGGTACATTGAGTGCATTGAAGTTTGGTATGGATGGTGTAACACAAATGCTGTTCACTGCCTCACTGAACATTCTGTCTGCTGGATGCAAAATGAAGGTTTAGGTATTCTTTGCTGTGCACCTGCAGGAATGAGATCACTTAATGTCCATGCCAGCACCTGAAGGGCAGACATTTTTGAAATAATGACAGAACTTGGCACCATGGTAGCAAGCAGCAAAGATTTTATGGTCCAACTACCCTGCACTGGATGTGGATGAGTGATGAGAAGCTAAAAGTTTTGAGAAGAATTTACATAACTGATTATGAAATCTGGATGTTTGTCACACAGGCACCCTTTTATTGCAGTAGCAAATTGCTCCATCTATGCATGCAATATAGCACATGTTTGAATAATGAAGGCCTGGATTGCTTTCTTCTGAATGTGTGAAAGGCTGTAATTATTTCATAGAAATTTTAAGGCAATGGGGTCTTGCAACCAGTTATGCTTTGCCATTGGCTGCCATAAGACACTAACTACCCTCCTGTCTTGAAGGACCAGGCCAGTCAAGTCCAGGATGAATTTGCAGGACCCTTCCAGTCATCCATTACCCATTTGAATGATAATGTATCGCATTCCTTAATATGCAAAAGGAGTCTGTACTAGATGTTCTTCATCTCACATTGCTGCAGTCCTAACACTTGGGTAGTCCGCTGTCCACGGTCGGCCCGAATATCAAAGTATAAGGCTGACGTCGGTCAGGGCGCATTTAACTGACGTCAGGACGTCAGGGTACAAATGCGCATGACCGGCGTCATATCCTCAGTCTTTTTTGCCGCATGGTCCGATGCAGAAGCAGCATTGCAAGTGCCGGTTGGCGTTCTGAGATTTTTCTATTTAGAAGTTTCAGACCGAGTTCAAAGTTGGCTAAGTACCCGTTGGGAATATTTTTGTTTTTCTTGCCTCAGTCATTTACCGGATGTCAGAAAAAGTTAATAATTGCGTTTCTTGTGGGAAACAGATACCGCATAGAGATTATCATACTTTGTGTATTCCTTGCTTAGGGCCTGAGCACGACGTTGTTGGCTGTCGCTCTTGTGCTAGATTTAATAAACGCACTATAAAGAGAAGGTTGGATTGTGCAAGGTTAGTCTTTGGGAAGCGGTGCAATTATAAAATGCCGTCGGATGCTCCGACGCCCGCTTCCTCGAAGAAGCGCAAGGACAAGACAGTTAAGCCTCGGCTAGGAGAACCATCTGTGCCGGACGCCGGTTCTTTAGAGGTGTCGGTGGAGCCGGTGGCTCCACCGGAGATTTCTTTTTAAAAGTCCTAGGGCAGACCCAGAAACTGTTAGCCAGGGGCCTAAAGGTGTTAAGGCTTCTGTTGTTAAGAATCCGGTTCCTACAGATAAGGAGGCTAGGGCCTTGGATAGATGGGGAAAGAAAGTTTATACTTCTTCCACTCTTGCTATGAGGGCTCTGAATTGCCAGTTTCACATGTTGAAATACCAAAACTATCTCCTTTCACAATTGAAGTCTAAGGTTGATGCTCTAGCAGTTGGTATTGATTGTAAAGAGTTGCAAGATTTAGTCCATGTTTCTGAACAGGTGGGTAAGCATTCTTTGCAATGTGGTTTTGATGCTGTACAGGCCTCGTCTAGGGTGGCTGCCACTGGGACTGTTCTTCAGGCACGCCTGGCTGAGGGATCAGAATTTGTCTGAACATGTTAAAACAAGGATTTTAGATGCTCCTTTACAATCTGACGTGTTGTTTGGGCCTCCTGTTGAGACAGTCTTAAAGAAGATGGAAGACAAGGCTAAGTCTATGCAGACTGTTAAAGATTTTTTGCAAGTCCAGCCTCCTAAGTTTAGTAGAAATTGGCCTACTAAGGGGTGGACGTATCCTTCTTATGATTCCCAGTCTAGGGGTAGATCTAGGCGTGGTAGGGCAGAGCTCAGGGCTCTTTCCGGCCTAGAACAGGGAGTTCTCCTGCTCAGGCTTCGGGTGAGGGCAGGGGTCAGTCCTTTCGTAAACAGACCCAATGACCTACCTTTTCAGCTACCAGAGCCTGCTCGTCTGGCAGCACCTTTGGGAGGAAGGTTGGCACTCTTCAAAGAAAATTGGAATTTAATTACCCAGGACAGATGGGTATTGGATATCATACACCATGGCTACAGGTTTTATTTCCATACCTTGCCTCCTTTCAAAGGCATGCCAGACGTTCCTCCTCAACAAAGAATAGAGGTTCACAGACAGGTTTCTCTGTTGCTCCAACTAGGGGCCATACAGCCGGTCCCTCTGCCAGAAGTGGGCCTAGGATTTTATTCTCGCCTGTTCCTAGTACCAAAGAAGGGGAACATGTGGAGACCAATTTTGGATTTATCTATCCTCAACACTTATCTGGACATTCCCAAGTTCAAAATGTTGACGTTGCAGCAGCTTTTACCTCTGCTGGGCAAAGATCATTGGTTGGTAACTTTGGATCTCAAGGAGGCTTACCTTCATGTTCCTATCAGACTCGGTTGCAGAAAGTATCTGCGTTTTTGAGCTGGGACTTCTCACTATCAGTTCTCTGCATTGCCCTTTGGCTTATCTACTGTGCCCAGAGTGTTCACGAAAGTTCTGGCTCCAGTGATAGCTTTCTTCAGACTAAAAGGGATACAGATCTATCCTTATTTGGATGACTGCCTGATTCTGGCTCAAGGAAAGGAAGAGCTTCTTCGTCATTTGGAGTATGTGATAGCAGTGCTAAGATGCCTAGGGTATTCTGTGAACGAAATAAAGTCCAGTCTAGTACCCTCTCAAGACATGTGCTTTCTGGGTGTGAGACTGAATACAGCAGCCCAGATGGCCTTTTTAACCCCGGACAAACAAAAGAGTCTATCCCTTTACTTCCGTCAACTATCTCATCAGTCCGGGCTGACTGCAAGGACAGTCCTTCAAGCCTTAGGGTTCATGGCATCTTGTATTCTGGTGCTTCCCAATGCCAAACTGCATATGAGGAAGCTACAATGGTATCTCAAAATGTATGGACACAGCACTGCCAGGATCTGGACACTGTCATTCCGATAATACCTTGCATTCAGAAGGAATTTTTGTGGTGGGCTCAGGAATGTCACCTAAACAAGGGACTCTCTGTGACCCGCCAGAGGCAAGTCAGATTTTAACGACAGATGCCTCAGACAAAGCTTGGGGAGCTCATCTAAATGGAAAATGGATACAAAACAAGTGGCCTGTCAGACTACAACATCTACATATCAACATGAAGGAGATGTTAGCAGTCCAGTTGCATTAATAGCTTTCAAGGAATTCCTTCTTCCAGGACAGGTGTTGATTCTAACAGACAACACAACTGTCATGTGGTACATCAACAAGCAAGGGGGAACGCATTCTTATCCTCTATGCAGGCAAACAATGATTTTGTGGGAGACTGCTCGCAGTTTACAGCTCAATCTTCAGGCAAGGTTTCTGCCAGGAGCACAGAACTCCTTAGCAGATGTGTTGAGCAGGCAATTATGGATCCCCACGAGTGGAAATTGGATCCTCATGTATTTCAGAAATTGACAGTGTCATGGGGAACTCCAGACATAGATCTGTTCGCTTCTCCACTAAACCATTAGCTGCCAAAGTTTTGCACAAAAAGGTTTCATCTCACAGCTTGGAAAGTGGATGCTCTTTCTTTCAATTGGAGCAATCTTCATGTGTATGCCTTTCCACCTCTGCCTCTCCTCCCAAAGGTACTTCTGAAGGTCAGACAGGACAAGCCAAGGATGATTTTAATAGCTCCAGATTGGCCTCGACAGCACTGGTACCCATTACTGAGAAGTCTAGTACGGAAGCCTCCATGGCCTTTGCCTTCGGTTCCACACCTGTTGTCACAGGAAGACGGCCATTTGCTCAATGTCGAACTTCACTCTCTTCACCTGACAGCCTGGCATATTCTGTTTTGAACCATAAAGGGTCTCAACTTCCACAACAAGTTTTGAATGTGATTTTGGAAGCTAGACGGCCTAGTACTAGGAAAGTGTACGCAGATAAATGGAAAAGATTTTTATTTTGGAGTACAGCAAAGGATTTTGATGTTTCTGAGCCTAATTTAAGTGTGGCTCTTCAATATCTTACTGAGTTACTGGACAAAGGTTTGTCCTTCTCTTCTATTAAAGTTCATGCTGCAGCAATTTCAGCTCACTATGATTGTGACCCACCATTGTTTTCTCATCCTTTGTTCAAGCAGTTTCTTAGAGGGGCAAAGAATATCAGACCCCCACGAAGAGCTCCTACTCCTGCTTGGGATCTCAATTTTGTGTTGGAGAAACTCACTCTACAACCTTTTGAGCCTGCAGCTACTGCTGAGTTGAAATATTTATCATGGAAGACTGCTTTTTTATTGGCCATTACCTCTGCAAGAAGGGTTTCTGAATTGCAGGCCCTTATGGCAGTTGAGCCTTTCTTGATTTTCCATAAGGATAGAGTATCATTACGTACTAATCCTTCCTTTATGCCTAAGGTGGTTTCTAGTGTGGCTTTAAACCAGACTATTCATTTACCTACTTTTTATGCAAATCCCAAAATAAAGGGGAAAAGATTTTGCACACTTTGGATGTACACAGGCAGTTGCGTTATTATTTGGACAGAACTAAAGGGTTCAGGCAGTCTCAGCAGTTGTTTGTTTCTTTTGCTTTGAGTTCTCAGGGCAAGCCTGTGTCAAAACAAACTATTTCTAAGTGGATTGGGTTTTGCATTGCTTTCTGTTATTCCCATCATGGCAAGGAGGTTCCAGCTGGGATTAGGCCTCATTCCACTAGGGCTACTGCCACTTCCACAGCTTTTTGAGGGGAGTGGCTACCAAGGATATTTTAGAGGCAGCTACTTGGAGTTCTGTGCATACCTTCTCTAGGCATTATCACCTGCCACTTTACTCTAAGTCCAGGGCTGGTTTTGCCACTGCGGTTTTGCAGGGCATTTTGGCAGCTCCTGCTTCCTTATAGTTAGCCATCCTCCCTTATCTCTGCTTTGGGATTCTACCCAAGTGTTAGGACTGCAGCAATGTGAGATGAAGAACATAGTACAGTTTTGTACCTACCATAAATGTAGATGTTCGAAGATCCACATTGCTGCAGTCCAATTTTCCCTCCCTCCTTCCCCTCTGTACTTGGAGGTGTTTGTGTGGGTTGGGTTGTACATCTTGTATGTATTATATCTATTGTACATATAATTAGTGCAAGGGTGGTTGGTTATTTGTTTGCTGTCTTTTGGTTTTGACCTTTCTTTTTAAGGTCTTCTGACATCTGGGGCAAGAAAAGACTGAGGATATGACGCCGGTCATGCGCATTTGTACCCTGACGTCCTGACGTCAGTTAAATGCGCCCTGACCGACGTCAGCCTTATACTTTGATATTCGGGCCGACCGTGGACAGTGGACTACCCAAGTGTTAGGACTGCAGCAATGTGGATCTTCGAACATCTACATTTATGGTAGGTACAAAACTGTACTTTCTGCATGATGAACTTCTTTGCATTATGATTTTTTTCTCATGGTGAAGATTGCCCTTGGTTCTGGTATTAGTGAGACTGTTTTCATTTATGTAGATTGTCAAAGGAAAAAACTTCAAAGACCAATTCACATAAGGTTCAGGTTAGGCACCCTTTATTACTTGCAGCAAGGAGACAAAACATGCAGATACAGGTTTTTGTCTAAATTACTAGTAAGCAGTATGCCACTTTTATACAGTTCTATGAAATGTTACTTCTCTATGGTTGATGTAGTTAGGCACAGCTTTCTGTATTGTTCTACAGAAAATATTATTTAGATTTCCTGCTGACATGTTCAGATTTAAAACTCACTATGTGTTACATAGAAAATGTTACTTGGAGTTCCTGCTGACATGCCTGGATTTATGAAAAACATTTGAGAAAAACAACCTGGCCTTGGGGCTTATTTTTAGCCTACTACAAACTTTCTATTCTTCAATTGTGCAGTTCTAATATGTATGTGTTACATTTCAAGGTACATTCCTATCTTAAGTACAAGTAATGCTGACTACGGTTTATACTTTCAAGCAGCCTTTGTTTTCATTATCAATAGCTTCTGCAGCTGTGTACTTTCTCTCGGCATAAGCAGAAAATCAATAACTCTTTGTTTAAGTCTCATGACATTAGTAGAAATGAAACATCTATTATTATTTTCATGACATTAGCAGAAATCAAATGCTTTCCTGTTAATTTCCAAAGCATAAGCAGATCATAGCTGCACATATTTTATGACATAACAGGATTGGAATGTCTTTAGCAGCTTGTGCAGATTCATGCAGTGTGAACAGAATAAATGCATTAACCCTTTTGAACCTCGAATGCACTAAGCATGTATATTATTAATACATATTTTTCTAACATTTCCCCCCTTTTAATACTTGTATTCTACTTTCAAAATAAGCATAAACAATGTTTTTCTTCCCCTAACCTCTTCCTACTCAGGATTTGCAGTTAAGAGAGCCATTCAGTTTAAACTTATAAAAGCATTTTCAATTTTTCAACAATTCTTCAAGTTCAGCACCTTGGTATAAGGTTTCTGAAACTGACATGTCTATAAAGTCTTTAATCAGTCTTTTCATGCAGGGGATGCAGCATCAAACACATACCACCAGTAGGATCATTCCTACACAGATGGCAATCAGGATGTTCATCAGGATACTGCCCCACCCCCCAAACAGTCTCTGGAAAAAGTCCGTCAATGGATTTGGTCCTGGCTTGGTCATAGCCGACACTTGCTGAATTACCTCAAGGTGATTGTCTATCTCGTGTTTGTGGTCAGGAATATAGGAACAGCACTCCTCCTGGATTAAAGCGCAAGTACCTCCTTTCGCCGCTAGGGTGAAGTCAAGAGCCATGTGGTTTTGAAGCACTACAGTTCTCATGGCATTCAGTTCATCAGTCACCAATTCTAGGGCGGAAAAGGTCGCATTACTCATTACTTCGAGAAGTTTAGATAGTTTTCTCAGCTCCCAGATCAATTTTGTTGCTCCATATGCTGGTAATATGCCTGCCCACGATATAACAGTATCACTCAAGTCCAAGTGTGTCAGTCCATCGCCCACAGCATGATGGTTTTTCCAGTGCGCATCGATTTGCCCCACTGGATTGACAGATTTCTTGATTTCTCGAACATTCCGAATTTTTCCTTGAGGTAAAACTGCTGTGTGTCGTATGGCTGGAACCAGGTAACCCAAAAAACAATTGCCGGACCAATTCTCAGGTAACCATTTATATGCTTTTCTACCACATATAAAGTAACAGTCTTCTACTTTAGTATTAACTTTACTATAAACATACGCTTGTCCTGCATGAAACATTTTTCTGTCAATTATAGACAGTTGTTTGTAGAGAACAGAATCATGTTTTACTTCCTCAGTTGTTTTGTGCATCAATTCAAAAATTGAATCATAGTTTGTATTGCAATAAGATCCGGTATTATCAGATTTAGTGTAGCATCTATAAGGAACAGTCACATTGCAATTGCTCCAACCCACCTGAACTGTATCATTTTTGTAAAAACACACAGTCCCCTTCTGTCGAACAGACAAGTGCAATGCTACTTTATCTTGTGATGTAACATCTGATGTATCATAGACTAAATTTTCCCAGGTCTTGTTGGCTCCTAGGGGGACTGAAGTTAACAATAACCCTCATATGCTGTTGGTAAAGCTGTGCAAATCCAGCAATTTGAAACATTGAAGGTCTCAGCATACACATATTTGATTGCCTGGTAAGTGTTGAAGTTGGGGCGCCACTCCATGTGCAACTCTCCACATGTATTCAGTTCAGTTTGTGTGGCTGGGAAAGGGAATGGCCACAACAAAAAGATTATTGTCACTAGTACAGTTAACAGGATGATTATGCAATACTTCTGAGGAAATGGTTGTTCTGCATTCCTGTTTTCTCCGACTCTTCCGAGTAGTTTTATTTGGATTTTTCTGGATTCTATCATTTTTGCTTTTGACATGTGATCTTACTCTCTGCCCTAATAGGACCTTCAGCACCGATGGTTTCTTCATTGGGGTTGAGATGGATCAGTCCTATTGATCTGACCCCCCCCCCCCTTTGTAGCCAGACTTTGTGCTGAGGGCCCTGATGGAGAGGTAAGATTTTTGTCCAGTTCAAAGTTCTTAACTAGTTTGCAGTGCATCAGGTGGATCCACAAGGCTCGCTCTGCTATCTTGACTGCAGTGGGTGTCGAAAGAAGCACCTGGTATGGACCTTCCCACCTTGGTGACGTCCAATTTTTCTTCTTTATGTTTTTCACCCAAACCCAGTTCCCTGGGATCACTGCCACTTCCGATATTTTGGTTTGTTCTTTATCTGAAACAGAATTTGACTGCAACAGATGTTTAGAATTCAACAAATTTCTCATATATTCAGCTACTGTATAGTCAGCTTCCTGGTCTGTGGGCATGAGAAGTTTCCACTGGGGTGTATAATAAGCCCTTCCAAACAGTTTTTCAAAAGGAGTCAATCCTTTTGCAGTCGGAAAAGTTCTCATGCTCAACAGTGCCAGGGGCAAACAATACACCCAGTTCTTTCCTGTCACAGCTATTAATTTTCTTAATTTATTCTTTAATATTCCATTATGCCTCTCAACTAACCCTGCAGATTGCGGATGGTATGCACAATGATTTTTTAAAGAAATACCAAAATGCTTACTTAACTGCTGTATGGTTTGGCTTACAAAGTGTGTACCGTTGTCACTGTAGATCCTTTCCGGAATGCCGACTCTAGGGATGATTTCTTTGACAAGAACTTTTGCCACCATGACTGCATCTGGATTTTTGGTTGGAAAGGCTTCCACCCATCTGGAAAACATATCTACAATGACAAGACAATACTTTTTATTTTCACATTTGTTCAATTCTATGAAATCCATACAGATAGTGTGAAACGGATATGGTGGTTTAGGGAAACTCCCTTGCTTGGGCTTTAACGCCCCTTGTGCATGATGTTTGTTACAAATTTGACACATCAAACAAAATTTTTTAGATTAGTTTGTAAATCCGTACGTTGTAAACACCTGGTTCACCAGCTGTACCATCCCCCCTGTTGAGACATGGCACTGCCCATGGCTCAACAAAGCTGCATATCTAAACAAATTAGTAGTATCAGTTTCCCTTCTTTAGAGATGTACAGCCCCTTTTCGAGAATTGATCCTCATTTTACCCATCTTTGTTTTTCAACTTGCGTAGTGAGTGTCTGCATTGTTTTTAACATTTCTAAGTCTAAAATCTCAGAGGGTTGTAGTTCCTCATTTAAAAGAATTACTTCTGAAGCTGCTTGTTTTGCAGCTGTATCAGCTCTCGCATTACCTTTTGAAATCCTATCTTGTTGCTTGGTGTGAGCTGTGCATTTACAAATAGCTACTTTCTGATGTAACTGAATAGATTCTAAAAGATCTAAAATAAACTGTGCATGATTGATAGGTTTGCCAGTAGATGTTATCATTCCTCGGTTTTTCCACTGTTGCGCAAAAACATGTACAGTAGAAAAAGCGTACTGGCTGTCAGTAAAAATGTTTACACTTTTACCCTTTGCTAAGGTACATGCCCGTGTCAAGGCAATTAATTCTGCTGCCTGTTCAGATAAGTTGTGTGGTAAAGGTTTTGCTTCTATAATCTCAGTGTCAGAAACTACTACATATCCTACTAGGTTCTATCCTGCAGGACCACTTTTGCACGAACCATCCACGTAGTACGTCACCTCGGTATCATCCAAGGGGACATCCGTGAGATCTTTTCTAGGTAGTGTCTTTTGCTCAATTACCTACAGGCAGCGGTGTGGTGTGCCATCTGCAGGGGTTGGGAGCAAGGTAGAAGGGTTCAAAGTCGTGCATCGTTCAATTGTCATGTGAGATTGGCTCAACAATATAGTCATACAGGAAGGATGCCTAGCAGGGGAAAGATATGCTACTTTCTCTTGCAGTAAAATAATTGCGACTGCATGAGGCACTCTCAAAGTGAGAGGGTGGAATAAAACTACTGAGGCCGAAGCCTGTACTGCCATTGCAGCTGCAACTACTGCTTGTACACAGTGAGGTAAGGACCGTGCCACTGGGTCTAGTTGTGATGAATAGTAAGCAGTGGGGCGTTGCTTGTCCCCATGCTGTGTTAACACTGATGTCATATAACCTTGCTTACAATCTATAGTTTGAAAAAAACGTTTATGGTAGTTTGGTAATCCTAGAGCTAATGAGGATGCTATTAACTGTTTCAGTTTGCAGAAAGCAGATTCTGCCTCTGGTGTCCATTGTAACAAATCCTGTGCTGCCATAGGCTTTTTATATAACAGGTCAGCCAGAGGTGCAGATTCCAAGGCATAGTTTGGAATCCAACTCCGGCAAAAATTAGTTGTACCCAGGAAGGACATAATTTCCTTCTTGGTAGTGGGTTTTGGTGCTTGCAAAATTGCTACTTTTCTGTCCTCATCTAATGTTCTACCTTCTTTGGATATTACATATCCTAGGTATTTGACTTGTTTTTTCCAAAGCTGCAGTTTATTTTTATTTACCTTATGTCCTTCAGTGGCTAAAAATCGTAATAGCGCTATGGTATCTTCTCTACAATCTTGCTGGGTGGGGGCCGCCAGCAAGATATCATCAACATAAAGTAAAATCTGACTACCTCTTGGTGGGGTAAATCCCGCCAAGTTGCTTGCCATTTCTTGTGAGAATATTGTTGGACTTTCACAATATCCCTGTGGTAGTCGCATATATGTATACCTTTTCCCCTGAAATGTGAATGCAAACCAATACTGGCTATCAGGGTGTATCGGTATCGAAAAGAATGCATTACTGATGTCTACCACAGAAAAATACTTCTGTTGAGGTTTTAAATCATTCAACAGGGTGTGTGGGTCTGGCACCGTAGGTGCCCTTGGTATTATTGTGTCATTTACAGCTTGTAAATCCTGGACCATACGCCATTCTCCATTTGCTTTTTTAACAGGAAATAAGGGTGTGTTACATGGTAAATTGGGAGATTCCACCAGCACCCCTTTCTTAAGTAAAGTTGCTATGATAGGTTTGATTCCTGCATCTTTTCTTAAGGGATACTGTCTTTTCTGTGGTCTAAATGCTGACTTTGGCGTGATAGTAACTGGTCCCGCTGTACGAATAAGTCCTACATCTGACTTTCCTGTTGACCAGAGAGTTTTAAGGCATTCTCTTCCTCCTTTAACAGGAGTGCTAATCAGCTGTCCTTGCTAGACTGCAAGTGTACGGCTGGGTGGGTCTGAGTCATCCAATTCAACTTCTGTATTTGTATTCCCTGCTCTGACAATTCTAATTCTGTTTGTTTCTCCCATCTTGTGACTTTTTCTCCTAGGTCTGCCCATTCTATGTTTTTGTCCTTGTTTAAGCTAACATGTGGTAATCGATTAGATTTATAAAGTGTAAAGAACTCCTGGGGCAATGAACAGCTGGCTACACTGTTCCCTTCTGTGTCCCAGTACAGATTACGTAATATCAATCTGTTTGCATGATTTTTAAACAGTTCTTGCTCATATTCCTTGTCAGGTCCTGGTGTGTTACAATAATACAGGGTACAGTGCAACAAGTGTTGCTTATCAATGTCAAGGGAGGGGAACTTGCTGATGGCTACATTCATTAATTCTTCAGTCACAGTCCCTGGACCAGTTGTAACCAAGTCCTGGCTGTACCAATAAAACATTTCACCCTCCGATTGCACTGCAAAGGTATCAATTTGTCGCTGTGCTTCCATACCCTGCATGGTTGGGACTACTGCTATACCAAATAGCTGCATGAGGTCTCTGCCCAAGAGGATTACTGGACATTTTGCAGAAACAACGATTTTGCTTTTCTGAGTCAATCCTGAAACTGGATCAGTTATCGCATTGTTACGGGAGAGGGGCTCCCGATACAGCTGTCCATTAGCTGCTTTTACCAGTATGTAATCAGGTGACTCTGTGTTTTCTGGCAGTTTGGAGGGATGTATTAGGGTTCGTGATGCCCCTGAGTCACACAAGAATTTGACTTCCCTCCCTTCTACCAAGAGTGTAACTTCTGGTTTTGTGTCTGCTAAATAGAGCTCCAGGCTCAATAAAGCTAGGTCTAATATTTCATTTTCCTAACTATCACTAACTTCTTGCACTTCCTCTATCTCTTCTGTCACATCTTCTACTCCCTCTATCACATTCTCATTTGTCCTTTCTCTGCTATCTCCTTCTAGTGATTCCTGACTACCATATAGTCAGTCCTCACCCTCCTTGTCTTCCGTGGTTGCCTTCTTGTTTTTCCTGCAATCCCTTGCCAAGTGTCCCTTTTTACCGCATTTGAAACATTCACCCCTTTTTTTTTTCACCCCTCAAAGTCCTCTGATTGTTGATCAGATTGTTTGTTTCCCTGTGCATTTTTCTTGCCCTTTTTCCCGGACTGTACTACATAAACTTCTGCTCCATCTTCTACAGAAAATACTTGAGCTTTCTTTTTCTTTTTGCTATTAAAATGCCTTTTGGCATGCCTAGCATATTCAAGTAATGACTGTAACCTGCTTGTACAATGGTCTACCATGTGTTTTGTAATAAAACTGCTTATGGGTGCAATACTGCCTTTTAAAAATTTTTACAAAGCCTTTCACTCTTGATCCTAAACGGTGAACAGATTTCCACGTGTAGTCGGTGGTGGAGCTAGCTTTAAAAAGAGCTGTTTTAGCCCTGTGGACAGCTGGAGCTCTATATAGAGCTGTTACAGATCTCTATGAGCTCTGAGAAGAGCTGTTTTGTGTTTAGAATGCCCTTTCGGGCAGATGCGGTAGTTCTAAAAAGAACTGTTTTGTTTGGTTCACCGAAGCTGTGTCTGTGCCTCCAGCTGGTCTTACCGAAGCTGATACAGATTTCTGTGAGCTCTGAGAAGGGCCGATTGGTGTTTTGAATGCCCGTTCAGGTGTTGGTGGTAGCTCTAATAAGAAATTTTTTGTTTTATTCTTCAATGTGTCTCCAGTTGCTCTTACCAGAGCTTTTACAGATCTCTGTGAGCTCTGAGAAGAGCTGTTTGGTGTACTCTGAGAAGAAGAGCTTTTCTCCGCAAGACTCCATTGAAAATGGGCTGTAATACTGCCCTATAGTCAGATCAGACAAGCAAAAACATTACATTAGATGAGGAACATTGGCCCCCCATGTTTGTGAGTACAAGGTTAAGGATATTTGTACGCCTGTTAGGAGGATGGAGTGATTTGTTCCAGGATGTTGATATTTAACTTTAGGCATCCCTGGGTTTGTGCATTAGAAGTGGTATAGGATTCCCAATCTGTAGAGGGGTAGTTGAGATTCCCCCATAAATATCATATTGGGTTGAACAGTGAGGAACTCTAGTACATTGAGATAAGTCATATGGTTTTCCTGGGACATGGAGGGGGATCTATAGGTTGCAAGAATATGGTGTGAGACTCTCTTTATGGTGAGTTGGACATGTACTAGTTCTAGTGGGTCATACACTTAAACTAATCTGAATGTGAGGTTGGTTTTAATATAGAAGACTGAGACTCCTCCACCTTTACTTCCCTCCTGTGCAGTAGCTAGATGTTCTTTATGTTTCACTGTTGCAGTCATTACATTTGGATTTATTGCATACAGCTGAACAAGTTGGAAAGCATACTTTGCAATGAGGTTTTGATTCTCTGGAGGCCTCCTGCAGGGCCCCTGTTATGGGTTCTGTCATTAGGAGGCATGCTTGGTTAAAGGAACAAAATCTGCCTGATCATGTTAAAGCAAAATTATTAGATGCTCCTTTACAACATGATACCTTGTTTGGTGTTAAGGCAGAAGAGGTGTTAAAGAAAATGAAGGACAAAGTTAAATCTATGCAAACGGTCAAGGATTTCTTACAGGTACAGCCACCTAGATTTAGCAGACACTGGCCTACAAAGAATTGGTCCTTTCCAGTCACAGACAGACCTCAAAGGGGCAGATCCAGATGCCCTAGAGGCAGATCATAGCCGCAAGGTTCCTACAGGTCTAAGCAATGGGGTGCTTCTACCTACAAAGGTGGAGAAGACAAATCACAACCATATAGGAAACAGTCCCAATGACTTCCCCCTGCCTGCACCAAGCACTTATCTTCTGGCAGCACCCTTAGGGGGAAAACTAGCACTTTTTTTCACAAAACTGGCACATTATAACCCAGGACAAATGGGTTCTAGACATAGTGTCACAAGGCTACAAGTTTCACTTCCATACCCTGCCAAGGGCAAACGGTTGGCCAGACCTACCAAAAAATCAATGGGCAGAGGCTCAAAAACAAGTCGCAGCTCTCATGGACATGAGGGCTATTCAACAAGTGCCACAGCAAGAACAAGGACAAGGATTATACTCAAGACTGTTCTTGGTACCCAGAAAGGACAAAGTATGGAGACCAATACTGGACCTATCTATTCTAAACACTTTCCTGGATATACCAAAATTCAAGATGTTGACCTTGCAGCAGCTTCTACCCATGCTGGGCAGCAAGGTTTGGCTCATGACTTTAGACTTAAAAGAGGCATGCCTGCATGTCCCAATCAGACAATTATGCAGAAGATACCTCAGATTCAAGGCTGGCTCATAGCATTACCAATTCTCTGCACTGCCCTTTGGCTTATCTACTGCACCCAGGGTCTTCACAAAGTGCCTGGCACCAGTAATTGCTTACTGCAGACTAAGGGGAATACAAATATATCCTTACTTGGACGACTGCCTCATACAAGCAGAGAACAAGGACATTCTACTACAGCATCTAATGTTTGTGAAAAGACTTTTAACATGCCTAGGGTACACAGTCAACAAAAATAAATCAAAACTAGTACCCTCTCAAGAGATAATATTCCTGGGTGCAAGCTTAAATACAACTGCCCAGATGGCTTATCTCACTCCAGACAAACAAAGGCAACTGACTACCTATTTCAAGGAAATGGCAACAAAGGCCCAGTTATCTGCAAGAAAAATTCTGCAGGCTTTGGGCTTCATGGCATCATGCATCTTACTAATTCCATATGCAAGACTGCATATGAGGAAAATTCAATGGTACCTAAAAAGTGTCTGGAAACAACATTGCCACAGCCTGGAAACAGTGATTACTCTCATTCCCCACCTGCAACAGGAGTTTCGATGGTGGGCAAAGGCATGTCACCAAAACAAGGGACAGCCATTCTCACTACCCCCAGCCAGGCAGAGCCTAACGACGGATGCATCAGATTATGCCTGGGGGCACACATGTCAGGAAGAGGCATTAGGGCACCTGGTCCACAAACCAAAAGCATCTACATATCAATCAAAAAGAGATGCTAGCTGTTCAAAATGCCCTGACAGCCTTCAAGGACCTACTTCATCCGGGACAACTACTGATAAAGACAGACAACACCACGGTCATGTGGTACATAAACAAGCAGGTGGGCACTCATTCTTACCCCCTTTGCAGACTAGCCATGGCTTTATGGGACACAGCATTGACTTACCAAGTTCATCTGCAGGCACAATTCCTGCCAGGAAAGGAAAATACACCGGCAGATGAACTAAGCAAAAATCTCATGGATCCCACAAGTGGCACCTGGATCCACAAGTCTTCAGCATGCTAACAAAGAAATGGGGACGCCCGGACATATATCTATTTGCCTCCCCTCACAACAATCAACTAAAAAGATTCTGCACAAGGACCTATCACAGACAAGCTTGGAAAGTGGACGCCTTATCTTTCAACTGGACAAACCTATCAGTATATGCCTTTCCTATATTGCCTCTCCTCCCCAAGGTACTCCTAAAGGTCAGGCAGGAGAAACCAAAAATGATTCTGATTACCCCAGACTGGCCACGCCAGTACTGGTATCCAAGCTTACAGAACTTGTCCCAATGCCCAGCCTGGACCTTACCTCAAATTCCTCATCTACTGTCCCAGCAAAACAATCAGATTCTGCACAGCCAACTCAGAACTCTAAACCTGACAGCATGGTGGATAATGTAGCCATACAAACCACACCTCTCAGTAAAGCTGTGATAGATGTCATTTTAGAAGCCAGAAGGCCTAGTACTAGAAAATCCTATGCTGGGAAATGGAAGAGATTTTGTGCTTGGAACCAGGCTCAAGGAACTGATACAGCTGTCCCAAATATCCCTCAGATTTTGCAATACTTAACAGAGATGCTGGACAAAGGCCTATATTTTTTATCAATTTCGGCTCATTACAATACAGAGCCACCACTCTTTTCTCCTCCTTTATTAAGGCAGTACCTCAGAGGAGCCAAAAACTTAAGACCTCCAAGGAGAATGCCAATACCTGCATGGGACCTCAATTATGTCTTGGAAAAACTCACCTTACCTCCTTTTGAGCCAGCTGCTACTGCGGATATAAAATTCTTATCTTAGAAAACAGCTCGGCTCCTAGCAATAACTTCTGCAAGATGAGTTTCAGAGCTACAGGCTCTCATGGCTGTGGAACCCTTTATCATTTTTTATCCAGACAGGGTCTCTCTGAGAACAAACCCTTCATTTATACCTAAGGTGGTATCCAGTGTAGCCCTTAACCAAACATATTAATTTGCCAACTTTTTATCCAAATCCACAGAACAAGGGGGAGAAAATTCTGCGTTCTTTGGACGTACACAGACAACTTCGATTCTACTTGGACAAAACTAAAGTTTTCAGAAAGACAGAACAATTACTAGTGGCATATGCCGCAGCATCACAAGGAAGGGCTATCTCCAAGCAGACTATTTCAAAGTGGATAGGTCACTGCATTCATTTCAGCTACTCACAACATAGCAAACCAGTGCCTAAGGGCATTAGGCCACATTCAACCAGAGCTGCAGCCACTTCTGCAGCCTTTCTTAGGGGAGTACCAACCAAAGACATTTTAGAGGCTGCTACTTGGAGTTCAGTGCATACCTTTACAAAACATTACAATCTGCCTCTTTACTCTAAATCCAGGGCTGGCTTTGCCACTGCAGTTCTGCAGAGCCTCATAGCCGCTCCTAATGCTGTTTATCTCCAGCCCCCCAACCATAGCTTTGGGACTCAACCCAAATGTAATGACTGCAACA
This sequence comes from Protopterus annectens, assembly GCF_019279795.1. Classification (NCBI taxonomy): domain Eukaryota; kingdom Metazoa; phylum Chordata; order Ceratodontiformes; family Protopteridae; genus Protopterus; species Protopterus annectens. Next base: position 942,212,537 of record NC_056737.1, on the reverse strand, counting down.
GTGAAACATGAAGAACATAGTGCAGTTGTGTACATGTACCATAAATGTAGATGTTCGAGTGTATTCACTGTTGCAGTCCAGGTTAGCCACCCTCCACCTCCCTTACTTTTGCTGTAACTTATCTTTACTTCTCTATTCTATACAACCTAGGTGGTGTATTTGCTTATAGATGAAGGTAAAGCTTATTTTGGTGCATGTATATTTTATTTACATATTTTTAGCCTACCCTTTTGGAGGCACCTGACATCTGGGGCAAGACAAACTAAAGAAAATGGCATCGGCTGCATCTTTTATACCCCTGGCGACCTGACGTCAGGGAAGAGGTGACAGCAACCGATGCAGGACCCAAGACTTTGGAATTCAGACCGACTGAGGGCAGCCTGCTTTCCAACTTGTTCAACTGCATGCAATAAATCCAAATGTAATGACTGCAACAGTGAATACACTCGAACATCTACATTATTGGTAAGTGTACACAACTGTACTTTTAAAGGTGTGAAAGGCATTATAACTTTGCATTGTTGGGGTACTCTCTGGGACTTTAAACCATGTCTCTCCTACTACACAGATATCTATACCCTCCAGGGAGAGGAAGGCTTGCAAGGAGTGGAGTTTCTTGTTCCACTGTTAGTGTCTTGAGCCCTTTCTTGTCAAAGGGAGATCCCTTGGGCAGAACTTTGTTTCCCTTCTGTTCAGCAACAGTCCTTGCCAGAGTTGTCCCCTTCTCTGCCCCAGATATGAGCTTCTCCATTCTGAATTCAGTCATCCAATTCATCATCTAGTAGGTGAGCCTCCATTGGTGACTTCATCTGCTCTGTTGTCCCGTTTGGTCAGGAAAGACTTGCTGATGGGGGTTTCTGAGTTCAGTTTAATTCTGGCTTTGGGATCGTCCCTCCTGTTGGGTGTCTTCTCTTGATAGGGTCCAGTCTCAGCACTGGGGCAGGTTGGAGCAGTTCCAGAGTTAGGTGTATCCTTGCAATCTTCAGTGCCTAGGTCTGTGGTGTGGTGTCTGTCTTCCACATCATAGATGGCATGTTTTTCCATCAGGAAAAGTTGTCAACTGCAGCTGGTGTCCCTCCAACTTCAATATCTGGGCTTGTGGACACAATTCTGTTCTGCTCTGGAACAGCCCACCCTGTATGGTCTCCACTCTACCTTTCCTTTAGGGCCTTGTGCCTTTTCCATTTCCTCTCCCCTGGATTTTCCAGGGAGTGACGTTTTGGGCAAAAGGCAGTGCAGAAGGAAGTATCTGTATTCTCCTGAAGAATCTCTCCCAAGGATACTGACCTTGAGGAAGGAGAAGGGTCCCCTAAATCCTCTCTTGATGAAGCCCAACACCAAGCTTCTTGGCATCATTATTGATGAAGAACTAACATTTGACACCCACATCCACTCCACAATCAAGAAACTCCACCAAACGTTAGGTCTCCCCTACAGGCACAACCACTTCCTAAGCCCCTCTACCCATCAAACTCTTGCATCCACCTTCCTACTCCCCTCCCTTTTGTATGGTGCCCCTCTTTTCACCAATCTCCATCTTGGCCTTTGGTCCAAACTTGAATCCTGCTACCACAAGATCTCCAAATTTGCAACCAATTCAAAAAACTCATCCCACCACTGCCATTCCCTCCTCACCCTCAACTGGCTTGAACTACCCAACTACCTCAGTTACCTACAACTCACCATTGCCCACAAGCTCATCTTTAAACCTGCCAACTGCCCAGCTCTAGCTACTTCCTTAAAACCTTACATTCCCAACTGCTCACTCAGATTCAAAAAACAAAATCTCCTTCAAGTCCACAAACCTGCATGACCTCCTGGCCATCTACTGCTGTCCCACTCCTTAACTAAACAGTGGAACTCTTTCCCCACACACCTACGCAACCTACCTAACCATACAAATTTCAAATCTCAGCTACTTTCTCATCTTTCTTCCAAATGGGAATGCCCTTTCCATGCTCCAATGTAAACCCCTCCCCCATTCCCCCTTGCACTGACTCATCCAACTACCTCTACTATTACTTCATCCCACCAAAAACAATCCCTCCCCTACTAAAAACGTATTTTTCTCTCTAATATTTATTGTACTATACTCTCCAATCTCAAATATGCTATTACCCTCTCCATGCATAATATTTTCCTAACCTACTAATGGCTAGTAGCTGTATATTTTGAAATGTTAAACCTACAATTGAGTTTATAACAAAAATATTCACTTTATGTAAATGTTGAAATTTCTGTATTGAATTATGTCTTTTCATTTTTGTAACATTGTGACAAGCCAATTGCAAATATCATGGAGCTTATCTGTAAATATTTAATTAGCTGTATGATCTATGTTCTTTTGTAACATGTGAAATGTAACTTGCAGTTATTGTGGAGCTTGGACTTCCCCGGTCATCAAACTTAAATAAATAAATACACCTCTTTTGGAGCTACCTTGCTAGTGTGAGGGTTGGACTGCCAAAGCCCCATCTTCAGAGGAGTCTACATTTTTGGAACCCTTCATTGTGGGCTCACCCATGGCCTAGGTGGTCCCCCTTCTGGACACCCTTATTTACTTAGTGTCGAGAGGGTGTGGAAGGAGCCTGATATAGTGGAACCAATCTCTAGGAAACTGGACAAGATTCTCACCCCTCTTAATGACTGGCAATGGTAGAGTAAGGGTCTGGCTGTTGTTGCAATTGTGGTGACGGAAGCCACTAAGAAGGAGATTTTGAAAGAGAATTCCTCTGTTCATTCACCCAGTAGGGAGTCTCTAGCTTTGGCTCGATTTCAGGAAGTGCTCATACACCTCAGCTATGTGGGCATTAAATTATTTCCTGACTTGACCACACTTCAGCATGACATTGGATTGGAAGTGTCAAGAGTAGTTAAGAGACAGCAGACTATGGAGACTCATTTGTCCATATTACAAGCTATTGGTAATTTGTCTATGTGTCTGCTGTCTAACACTGCTGATGGCATGCCACAAGCCACTCGCACCAGTACTGCTATGCATTGCCATGCTTTGATAAGAATGTGTAATTTTTTTAGACTGCTTCAAGGCATCCTTTATTAATGCCTCCTTTGATGACTTTTCAGTTTTTGGGTCCAAGGTTGAGGACACTTTGACTAAGAGTGAGTTGGATGGAAAGATGCTGTCTGTCATGGAGTACATTTTGCTACCCCACAACAGACCATCTGTTGGAACCAGAAGGGAAAACTTCTCTCTTTTAGAAAGCATAGCAGCCTTTTCAGGAAGTTCCTCCTGAAGGTTCCCTCTGCAGTGGGGGGGTAACCACATTGGGTACTGCCCTCCCAGCAGGGGCAGTCTGCATAACCAGAGCTTCTGTGAAGCCTTCTACAGGAGGTCCTGTTAATGAATAGGCATCCAAGAGATCCCCTAAGACTAGTGGTGATCTGGGGCCTATTTTAGATTCTTTTTGGTTCCAAACAACAACAAGAATCTCAGGCCAGTTCTGTATTTGAGCAAGTTGAACTTTGTGAAAAAAAGAACAAATTTTTGATGGTCACGTTTCAGTCTGTCCTGCGTCTGAGCACATCCAGTCATTCTTCCAGAAGAAGGGGTCTGAATGGAGAGATGAAAAGTCAGCAAACAAAGGAGAGTAGTAGTGCTGAAATTGAATTCATCCTCAAGTCTTGGTGAGTACCTTCACACGGTGGACCCAGTCTTTCACAAAGTCTGACCAAGGCAACACTGATATATTGACTGTATTTATTTATCATATATCATGGGCAGAAGTAGGTCAAAAATTAAAAAAAAGATTGCTAGGTACACAAGACCCAAGATAAAAAAGTGCCCAATCCTGTTAATTCCACCGGTGCCAGGACTGGAAAAACTGACAGTACAGAATCCTCAAAATACAGAAACAAAATGTCAGTGTAGAATCCTCAAACTACAGAAACAGTCCTACAATGGGGCCAGGCCAGGCACAGGGGAGGATGCCCCCCCCTTTCATAGAATGAAGTAGCAGTCCACAAAAATCACAAAAACGGATAGGCCAAAGAAGAGCCATAAAGATGATAGAGTGGTTTATTGAGGATAAGAAAGAAATTCTGTATTGTTACTATTATGCAAAAAGCCCAGAATTTCCAGGCACAAGATATACAAAAAGATTGAGAGAAGTTAGAGGAAAGAAATACTGTCAGAAGCTTCAAATAAAAATTTGTGGTCATTAATGCAACAGATTTGTGAAAAACATATAAACCAAGAAACTTTGATCTGTTTGAAAAAAGAAGCATCTGAGGAAGTGCAAAAATATAACAACAAAACGTAGATATTTTTGAAAAGTATAAAAAAGAAATATGGACATAGGAAAGAGAGATTTGATTTGGTGCAATATTTATGCAAAGGCAAAAGTCAAATTAATCAACATAAAGATGGCAGCCCCAAAGATATTTGAAGAGAAATACAGGCAAAGGGATCCAGGTATGGAAAATTTCATAGTAAAAAAAATATCACAAAGAGGGAATGTAGAAAAGAAGATTAGAAAAGCAGAAGTTAAAAAATAGAAGTTGAAGTTATGGAGTGCCTACAAAGTGAACGATTTGATGTAGAAGGTCTAACACAGGTTATATCACAGCATGATGGGAAGACTCCCCAAAATAAGGAGAAACAGGAATCCGATGAAGAAATATGAGCATTGGAAAGAAAAAGAGCTTTAATATGGTGTAATATCTATGCAAAGGAGAAAGCAAAACTAATCGATGCAAAAAGAGTAGCACCAAAGATATGTGAAGAGAAATACAGGCAAAGGAATCTGGACATGGGAAACTTTACAATGCAAAAAAATAAGAAGACAGAAGAAAAGTAGAAAAGGAGATTAGTAATGGAGAAGTTAAAGAAATAGAAACTGAGGTTATAGAGTACCTGCAAAGTGAAGGATTCAGTGTAGAAAATCTAACTCAGAAAGCACCACAACAGGATAGAGCAGTGGACCTCCAAATTAAGGGGAAGCTAGTGGAATGGAAAGCAATTGGTCAGGTGCCATATGAAGATATTTTGGAGCCTACCACAGGAGATCCTTATAAATGTTCACTTGAAGCTGGACAGCAAGAGAAGGAACAGGAAACTTTGGAAACTCTGACACAGTTAATGTTGAGGAGTGAATTCCCATATGACAGTGCAATGGATGACCAGGATGAAATTGAAGAGAATGTGCCACAGGAAGATGCAATAGAGCTTTCTATAGAATGCCTGCAGGAAATGGAAAGCAAAAAATGTGCCCTCAGTTTAGAAGAAAACGAGCTAAGAGAAGAGTTGCTTGACTTAATAGAGATAGATAGACATATTAAGATCAATGAAAGAAACTGCAGAAGATCAATAAAAACCCAAAAAGTCAGAAGTTTGATAAAACAAATGAACACAGTAATTAGGACTGTCCATAGAGATTCATGTGATATAACAGAAGTAAACATGATATATTACTGTGCAGCTAAATTAATAACTGATAACGTTATATCACAAGAACACAGGGTAGTGAGGGAGAGAAAGGGGAGAACTCGAATACCATCATGGAAGTATCGCATAGAGAAAACTTAAAGCAACTAAGACAAGAAGTGTCACTGTTAGAAGAGTATAGAAGAGGGAACAGATCAACAAAATACTTAGAAAGATAGATGTGATAAAAGCAATATGCAGTATTAGAACAGATCTGCCTCTATCATGCACTATTGCAAATAAAACTAAAAATTTCAGCACAGGTGGAAAAACTTAGAAGATATGCAGATAAATATAAAGGAAAAGTACAAAATAAGCAATTTATTGATGACCCAAAAAAGTTTTCTAGAGAACTGGGAAACAATGTAAAAGGAATTGAAAGACCACCAAATAAATAAGAAATAGATACATTTTGGAGAAGTATCTATGAAGATCCTGTAGAACATAACAAAGATGCTAAATGGATAGAAATGAAGGAAAGAATAAGAAGTTTAAAGGTACAGAATATGAAATGGGATGAAGCAACAGCCAGATAAACTGAAACAAAGTTAAGAAAAGTCTTTAATTGGAAAACCCCAGGCCCAGATGCAGTACCTTACTTCTGGTTAAAAGCATTAATATCTTTGCACGAAGATTTAGCCATGAGTAAGAACTATTTATATGCAGACTCAGAACAGACACCGACATGACTAACAACAGGAAAAACAATGCTCCTACTTAAGAGTGAATCTGCAAGCTACCCTAAAAATTATAGACCAATAACTTGCTTTCCGACGCTGTATAAACTATACACTGGAATCGATGCTGACAGTTTATAGTCATTTAGAAGAAACCTCAATTATGACAATAAAACAAAAGGGCAATAAAAGTAAGCCATATGGAACAAAGGATCATTTGTTGTTAAATAAAGTCATAGCAGAGAACTGTAAAAAGGAGAAGAATCCAAGTATGGCATGGACTGACTACAAAAAAGCATTTGATAGTATCCCACATTCAAGGATAAAAGCTGCAGTCATATATATGTATATATAAAGAGAGTAGTGTTCCCACTGCCAGTTAGCAAACAGAGGCTATATACCACAGTGACATACTGCAGTGGTGGCAGTCCTGTTGCATAACTGCAGATGAAATTAAAGAGAATGTGCCACAGGAAGATGCAATAGAACTTTCTATAGAATGCCTGCAGGAAATGGAAAACAACAAATGTCAGTTCGAGCTAAGAGAAGAGTTGCTTGACTTAATAGAGATAGATAGACATATTAAGATCAATGAAAGAAACTGCAGAAGATCAATAAAAGCCCAAAATGTCTGATTGACTACATTACAGTGATCATGAAATAGTGGCAGACCACTTTGCAATTAAGCCATGATAAAGGACAAATTATTATCCCAGGGATAAAAATTCAAAGGGGGATATTCCAGGGTGACTTTGTTGTTGTCTAGGAACCAAATTATAGCCATGGCCTAAGCTGTTAAGGACAAGGCCGAATATCGGTGGTGACAAAGTGTAAAGACTTCTCATCTTCTTTTTGTTGATTGAATTAAAACTGTATAGTTCATCAGATGAGGAACTGAAAGTACAACTGCAAATTGTTAAAACTGTTTCAGATGATAAAAGAATGTCATTTGATCTTGATAAATGTGCAAAAGCAACCTTTAAAGCAGGAAAACTGCAGCACCAAGAAAACATCAGTTTGGGACAAGAATGTGGTATAAAAGAACTTGAGCAGGAGGGAGTGTATAAATATTTGGGAATGCTTTAAAACTTTCACTACATTTGGGTCTTGTGAGGGCAGTAGATATGTGTGGAGTCCCATGATTGCAGATTTATACATGTAACCAATGTCAAGGAGGACCATCCCTCCTTCAGAACGAGGAATATATAATCTTGGTATGCATTGATTTTTATAAATCATTTGGTGAGCACGAAGCATTGTTTTCCTATCTAATCTATCCTACATGTTTTAGGGCCAGTCAATCACTCCAAAACTTTAAGTTAGACAGGAAGAGCAAATTAATTAATAGCTTGGATTTTGTTCCTAGATGTCATTGCTGTTTTTAGAATTAATTTAATTCTTCTAAGGTATTCCTTACGAAGTTTCATTTGCATTTGTTTGTGTTTTATTGTTGATTAAAAAAGGCACAATGGGGGTGGCAAGAGCCAGGACCCAGAATCCCAGGGGTGACAGTTGGAGGCCATCTCTGGCAAAGCATAGAGACCTGTCAAACATGTCATCCCCGGCAAACAGATACTGGATCCCCTTGGAATAACACCAAAAACTAAGCCAATTGTTGAAGTCAAATTTTTTTTGTTGGTATTGTGGTATCATTACTGGTGAAGGTAGGATGCTACTTAGGGCTAGGGTCATACCTACCCAGGACACATACTCAGAGCTTAGTCATGTCTCTTCATATAGTCCAGGGAGGTATGCCTCAAGTCATTCACACTAACATGGACAATGACAGAGTCATACTTGTATCTATTGTGGAGAGACAAGTGCATGCATGATGTGGCGGATTCTGGCACCTGACAGACAAATTGACTGTGACCTTCTCCTTGTTGAGCCTGTTGAGGGGGACATATCAGTCTCCACAAAAAAATCATGACATTCTACTTTCTGATTACACCATTTGCTTCTTATTTTTGTACAGTGTTGGCCAAATTAATAGAAATCAGTGTTTTTATTGTTTTGCTATGTAACTCAATATGAGTGTATGAAATGACAAACAGTATAATTTGTTATATGAGAAAATGTTCTAATACAATGTTCTAATATTTTGTGAATGACCTTTTGGCCATTATCAAGGATTTAACATGTTGAGGCATAGAATGAACAAGTTTGCAGCATTGTTCAATTCTAGAAGCATTGTACACTCAAATTGAAATGAGTTCTTCTATCAGTTGCTGCTTGTTTGTTATCGTCTTTTTCTTCATATCTGACTTCAGAATAGCCCACAAGTTCTCTATCGGATTCATATCTGGGCTGTTACCTGGCCATGGTAACACTTCAATACCATGGACCTCAAAGAAACTTGTCACTTGTTGACCTTTGTGACATGGGGCACCATCGTGCATGAAGATGAAGTCCCCTGTCCCAGTAAATCCCTTCTTCTTTGCCCAGTCAACAGCTGAGGAAGCAGATGCTGCTGTAGTACAATTCTGTCCTGTTCCTGATTTATGTTTCACTGAGCAATGTAGAGTTGATCTGTTCCAAAGAGGCTCATAACCCTCCACACCATCACTTGAGTGGGGTGCTTGACATGCTGAGTGATACAATCATACCTCATCTGCTCTCCAGATTGTCTGATGTACTGTACTTGCTGATCCAAACAATGTATTATGCTTTCATCACTGAAAGTAACCCATTCCCAATCTTCTTCTGACCAGTTTTGAAGCTCTTTCACCCAGCACAGTCTTTTTGTCATTTGGTTGGACAATTTCTGTTTCTTCAGAGGTCTGAAAGCTCAAAGCCCAGTGTCCAGAAGTCTCCATTGAAGAGTTCTGGATCTCACTGTAACACCCGTTTGTTCCAGCATGCACTGCAGCTAATTTTTACAGCATTCTCTGATCATATACAGAGCAACCCAAGGAGTTGTGGACCTTCTGCAACTACATCTGCCAGAAAGTCTGGGCAACAACCGTTCACCAGTTTCTTCCGAATTCTGCTCACAGACCTCTAACTCCAGCCTTCTTGGCAATTTCTGATCCAGGAACACCTTATTTGAGTAAAACCTCAATTTTTGCATGCTTTGTGTTGTTAAGTCAGTCAATTTACCCATTTTAAGACTATGGAGCCGCATCGTTATGATGTCATTTTTCTTAAAGTAGGTAATAACATGTAGTAAATTTATGCTAAACAACTTTTTCTTAAAGAATTAGCAAACTGAAATGATTTTGTGAATTTCTGAAAAATCTAGACTAAAAATCACTAAACAAACTAAGAAATTTCCATTATTTGTTAATTATTTCTATTAATTTGGCCAACACTGTAGCTTTAATTTTTTTTCATCTGTTAGATTTTCCCATGCTTTTACATAGCAATGTTTTATCATTACGTTCTTATACCTTACTTTTCTATATTTTTCTATATCACCAATTTTTTTATTTTCCACAATTTTTTTTTTCTTGGTAACATTGTATTTCTTCATTTATACACTTTTTTTCTCTTTTACTCTTTTCTTACCATGCACTAAAATTTATACTTATACTTATACAGTTTTACTACTAATCTCTCATCTTTTTTTCTTTTATCCACTTTAACACTTTGTACAGATTTAATGAAACAGCATATACCACTGGGTTAATTAACTCTAAACTTCCTTCTTTATATACAAAATTCCTCTTTTGCTGGGTTTAATCCAGAACCCCATATAAATGAAAAAATATCTGCTATAATTCCTTTTCAACTGTTGTTTGCAACATAAATACACTTGCTAAGCATACTATTTTCCCATCAGTACTGAATTTATCAAATAAGCCTTTTTTTCTGAATGGTAATTTAAATGTTCTACAGAAAAAACATGGTTGTTTTATTTCTTCTATTGCTTTTTCCCACTAAATTCTACTTACATCTTCATTCCCAAATTTTATTCCTAACATAGAAATTTCATTCATTGTAAAATATGTATACCCCTATCTTTACATCACCTAATCCTTTACTTTTTACTTTATTTAAAGCCAAGCATATCACCTCTAGATACTCATTTGTGTGAATGACTTCTTTTATCCAAATTTTGTGTTTTATAATTATTTTAATGTCATCTGCATATGTTAACAGAATTGGAATTCTTTACATTATGTACCCCACCTTCTTCATTTTGTAATTTATTTCATGTACCATGGACCTCAAAGAAACTTGTCACTTGTTGACCTTTGTGACATGGGGCACCATTGTGCATGAAGATGAAGTCCCCTGTCCCAGTAAATCCCTTCTTCTTTGCCCAGTCAACAGCTGAGGAAGCAGATGCTGCTGTAGTACAATTCTGTCCTGTTCCTGATTTATGTTTCACTGAGCAATGTCGAGTTGATCTGTTCCAAAGAGGCTCATAACCCTCCACACCATCACTTGAGTGGGGTGCTTGACATGCTGAGTGATACAATCGTACCTCATCTGCTCTCCAGATTGTCTGATGTACTGTACTTGCTGATCCAAACAATGTATTATGCTTTCATCACTGAAAGTAACCCATTCCCAATCTTCTTCTGACCAGTTTTGAAGCTCTTTCACCCAGCACAGTCTTTTTGTCATTTGGTTGGACAATTTCTGTTTCTTCAGAGGTCTTAAAGCTCAAAGCCCAGTGTCCAGAAGTCTCCATCGAAGAGTTCTGGAACTCACTGTAACACCCGTCTGTTCCAGCATGCACTGCAGCTAATTCTTACAGCATTCTCTGATCATATACAGAACAACCCAAGGAGTTGTGGACCTTCTGCAACTACATCTGCCAGAAAGTCTGGGCAACAACCGTTCACCAGTTTCTTCCGAATTCTGCTCACAGACCTCTAACTCCAGCCTTCTTGGCAATTTCTGATCCAGGAACACCTTCTTTGAGTAAAACCTCAATTTTTGCATGCTTTGTGGTGTTAAGTCAGTCAATTTACCCATTTTAAGACTATGGAGCCGCATCGTTATGACGTCATTTTTCTTAAAGTAGGTAATAACATGTAGTAAATTCATGCTAAACAACTTTTTCTTAAAGAATTAGCAAACTGAAATGATTTTGTGAATTTCTGAAAAATCTAGACTTAAAATCACTAAACAAACTAAGAAATTTCCATTATTTGTTAATTATTTCTATTAATTTGGCCAACACTGTAGCTTTAATTTTTTTTCATCTGTTAGATTTTCCCATGCTTTTACATAGCAATGTTTTATCATTACGTTCTTGTACCTTACTTTTCTATATTTTTCTATATCACCAATTTTTTAATTTTCCACAATTTTTTTTTCTTGGTAACATTGTATTTCTTCATTTATATACTTTTTTTCTCTTTTACTCTTTTCTTACCATGCACTAAAATTTATACTTATACTTATACAGTTTTACTACTAATCTCTCATCTTTTTTTCTTTTATCCACTTTAACACTTTGTACAGATTTAATGAAACAGCATATACCACTGGGTTAATTAACTCTAAACTTCCTTCTTTATATACAAAATTCCTCTTTTGCTGGGTTTAATCCAGAACCCCATATAAATGAAAAAATATCTGCTATAATTCCTTTTCAACTGTTGTTTGCAACATATATACACTTGCTAAGCATACTCTTTTCCCATCAGTACTGAATTTATCAAATAAGCCTTTTTTTCTGAATGGTAATTTAAATGTTCTACAGAAAAAACATGGTTGTTTTATTTCTTCTATTGCTTTTTCCCACTAAATTCTACTTACATCTTCATTCCCAAATTTTATTCCTAACATAGAAATTTAATTCATTGTAAAATATGTATACCCCTATCTTTACATCACCTAATCCTTTACTTTTTACTTTATTTAAAGCCAAGCATATCACCACTAGATACTCATTTGTGTGAATGACTTCTTTTATCCAAATTTTGTGTTTTATAATTATTTTAATGTCATCTGCATATGTTAACAGAATTGGAATTCTTTACCCTTCAGATGTTATGTACCCTACCTTCTTCATTTTGTAATTTATTTCATGTACTATCACATTCATAAGTAATGCAAGAGTATACAACTCTTTGATCATCCCTGTCTTATACCAATCTTAATATGTACCTGCTGTCTTAACCAGCTATTTACAAGTATTTTACTTATTACTATATGCTGACATACAAACTTTCCTAACTTTCTCACATATATTATATTCACTCATTATTATCCATGAGATTTTATGTCAAATTGTGTCAAATGCCTTATTAAGGTCTCCTATCATGATTTTCGGTACTTTTCAATTCATAATATCAACCACAATTTCTCTATCATTAATAATTCTTGATAACCCTTCCCCTTTATATTTTCCATTTTAGTTTCAAATTTGTTTAGTATTATTTTCATAAAGATCTTATAATCATTATTATTCAATATTATCAGTCTCCAGGTTTTTAATTATCTTCCATCTTCCTTCTTATGCATGAATGTAAGTATTCCACTACATAATGCTTTACACATGAAACCTTCATTTAACCATTCATTTAAAATCCCTTAACTTTTTATACATCTCATACCCTATTTCATCTGGTTCTGCAACCATATCTATATTTACTTGTCCTAATACTTTTTCTGATAACTTTTTTACTTTTCATGTTCTTTTCACTGCCTGTTAAAAAACATTTCTTATGCATATTGCACTACACTATTCACAATCTTTTCCCAAGTTCTTCCTACTACTTTTGCATTTTTATTTCTTTTATTACACTACTGTCTTCCTTTATTAATCTGCTTAAATAACTCAGTACTGATACTGTTTTTCCTTGTAAAAATACCTTTGTTTATATAGTAATTATTGTATTTTTTCTTGATTTTTTCATCTAATTCTTTTTCTTTGTCAAAGTAATTTCTTTTATTTTTTTTTCTAATCTTCCAGTGCATAATCATATATTAATTTGTATTTTCTTTCTGTACTTTTCTGACATTATATTGCCACCGTAAAAATACATATTTTTCTTAAATATCCACCATGTAGACCAGTTTTTATAAAATGTTCTCATAGTAATACGATCTTTCTGTAACTATATCACTAATCAGTTTTCTTCTTTATTTTGTGTTTTTTCATCTATCCTTTTTATTCCTTTGCCTATTTTTATATATTCCTTGTTTTCCTTTATCTATATCCATATTCCTAAATGAGTAGAAAATCCTGTTTCAACTACCTCCCCTTCTTCTATAAACCTGCTGATACTATAAAATAATCCTATTTCAGTTCTATACACACCCCTTTTGTCAGTTCATGAATTTTTGTCCCAAAGTTTTAACTTACCACATCTTATAACTTCTAACATCTTCTTATATCATATGTATTTACCAAGAATGGAAAATGTTACAGTTTGGCTATTGTACTTAATTGACTATGGACAAAAAATTGTCATAGTTATGAATATTGATGCATCTTTACATTTTGTTTAAATAACAGTTCCAAGGGCATAATTTGGACATTTCTAAACCTACCAGTTACTATGTTTATGTGGTTGTTGACCTGTAATAAGTCAAAAGTGTTATTTGTTAATTTTATTAAATAAAACTGCTTTTTTGCAATGGACCTTTACCCCCTATGCACTTCCTGCTACTTATGTATACTAACAGTCTGAGATTGCTGTATGTGAGGGTAAGGTGAAATCCCAACGTTACAGCAGTCTTTGTCTTTGCTATATAATGACAGGGATTGCACATTACGGATCACTCAAAAGAGTTTCTAGCACTAATGTCTTTCATTTAAGTTGGATACCTGAGATTAAGCTTATACCATGCCATCTGATAATTATTGCATTTAACAGAACATGTGAATGACAAATAAGGGTGCTGCTGTTTGATAAAATTAGAGAATTATTCTAAAATGTGAACTGTTTACATAAACAGCTTTTACATTGTTTAAAAAAAATGACATCTGTATTCCTAAGGTGGATAAAGGAGGGGTGATGATTGTTATGGACATGGCTGAGTACTTTATTAAAATGCTTAACTTGTTAAGTGACAAAGGTTTTTTAACAAATAGATCTGTAAAAACTGATATGCAGAAATAATAAAGATACATTGATATATGTCTTTAACAAATGTTGCAAAATGTCATTGTCACGATAATTATATGAATTATTAAATGTTGAGAAAACTAGATTGCCTGTACTTTATGGAGCTCTAAAATCCAAAATTCATGATGCCAGTTGTGACGGGGACTAGTTCAAAAACAGAATTTATCTTTTTAGATGCTAAATTAAGAAATGTGTATCAAAGGCTGATTTGTTTATTAATGATTCCCTTCATTTTCTATCAAAATATCAGCTAGTTAGTACAACAAATGAAACTATTTTAAAGCTGGCAAACATTATATACCATTGTACCACATGATGTGGGTATATACTGACTAGGTAATGAACTTCTGGAAGACAAAAAATTATCAGTTAATGGCATCAGATTGGTTTTGGAATTGGTGGACATTGTGCTATATAACAGTTCTTGGTGTGTCAAGAAAAATTTTATCAAAAGAAATAAGGTATGGCTATGGGGGCAGCAGTGGCCCCCAGTAATGCAAATTTGATTCTTATACACTGGGAAAAGAAATATATTTATGTTAATGAAATGTATTCACATGTTAGATGTTGATTTTGATTTGTGGATGATGTGCTTTTTTGTATGGAATGGTAGTAGTGAATTGTAACAGTTGCATAATCAAAAGGCAGAAGACCTACAATTAGGAAGTACAAACATAGTTTTTACAGAAACTGAATATTTATAAGAATGAGAATGGTGGTTTAGTAACCAGGATTAACCATAAAAAATATGTAGCAAGTAATAGTCTACTGCATTATGAGTATTCAACCCCCACCCCCCAAAAAAAATTAGGAGAAGGTGGATCCCCACAAATATATTGGTGAGGGGACTGAAAGAGTTTTATCTGAAAACAGAGATGCAATAACTAATGAAAATAATAATAATAATAAGTGGAGCATGATTGGAGAATGGTTATAGCTGTTACCTTTTCAATAACTTAAGTGCAATAAAACCATCATACAAGATAGTTGAAAATGTATAACAATGCTTGATTTCTAGCAGATAAATTAGGAAGAAAGCCTATTACTAAGAAAGCGAAAGAGTTTAAAGCAGATTTTTCAGAATAAACATAATAGGTGTAAAACTTAAGTAATTTAAAATGGTACATATAAACGTGAACATTGCTGTCAGTATAGGTACATTGCACAAGGTCCTAATTGTTACATTATATTTATACAAGTCAGTTGGTTCACCAGGGTATATTCTTGTAATTCAGATTATGCAGTATACATTCCTGTGTGCAGTGGAAATGATGGACTGTTGACAAAACTCTTTGTCCTTTAAGAGTAAAAAATTATGAACATCAGTATGCTATTTTCTAAATCTAAATCTCTGAATGCCTTCTAAAGGCATAACATTGCTTGTCAATAAATACAAGACAATGTTTTGTGTGTGTGTTAGATCACAATGTAAGAATGTCTAAGAATATGATTGCGAAAGTAATCTGGAACTGAAATAATTTAAATGCAGGTATTATTAAATGTGTTAGGAAAAACAGCTTTGAATGATTTTTTGAATTTCAAATGTATTTTAAAACTAAGGGATTAAAAAACTATTTACTATTTCATGAGAAATTGTGTTTGGTGAAGAGTTGGTCATGGGAATACTTTAGTCTTATATACAGTTGTACATTTTTTTTCAGTCTGATGAAACCTTGGTATGTATGACTGTGAGAAAAAAACACTTACTCTTTATGGTTATTAAAGTTTTTAAGTATTATTATGACTGTCTTTATGTTGTTTCATTCATTAGTTGCTTAGCACTTTGTGTGTTGGCTTGGTGTAAACACATCAGGTTAAGTCCATTAAGTTTTATAGGCTTGTTTCCATTTACTATATGTTGAGCAATTCTCCCAGTTTCTTCCTGATTTCTGGTGCCACCTTCTGACTACGCACTTATGTAGAGAAATGGTTTGTAGTGGCATGTATTTTGTAGTCTGTAAACATATTTCAACACAAGGTTAGGGAGAATGCTGCACAATCACAGAAACAGTCCTATAACAAGTCAGTAAATAACTAAATGTAGTTATACTCATGTAAAGGATAATGATCAAAATGAATCAGGATAACTAAACTGTACAACATTTAGCGTATAGTGTATTAACACAGATGCATTGCTAATAAATAGTTGGCTACCAATGGAATGATCATATTTAGGAAGGAAAATGAGGGGTATATAAAGCAATTTGATGATTAACCCTACAATAAAGTGTGTTTATGATATACATTGTATATAGTAGTTCTAGAATAGGAGCAGAGGATCATACTAAACAAGTGATCATAAGGACCATAAGGTGCCTAGCCATATACACCCTTAAACAGACCCTTTTCAAGCACTTAATAATAGTCACTTCCCAAATGAAATGCAGGTTTATAATAATCTTACAGTGAAGTATGTTTGTGTCATACATACAGTGGAGCAGTGCTGTGCTCATCAGTGATAATGATGGGATGAATAGGGTAAGGCTGAAGAAACAATGATATAAATATGACTGTGATAGAAGATGTAAATGATCAAGGTGAAGATGGGATGTGATGATAATAAAGATATGATGAAAATGATAAATATTCATTGAGTTTGAAGATGTTGCATACAGTATACATTGAATGGATTAGTATTCATCCTCAGCTTGTCATTTTCTATGCATCTTCATTATCACCATAGTCACATCATTATCACAAACCTCAATCTGATCATTATTACCTTTATTTTTGTCATCATTGTATCATTGTCATTGTCATCATTGCACCTTAATAATTGTCTTCAGTGTCATCATTGCATTTTCATCACTGTCTTCCCCATCATCTTTATTACATCATTGTGTCTTGTCATTATCATCAGTTTCTTCACCTTCACATCAAATTGCCTTCTTCATAGGTTCATAGGTTGGTACTAGGCTATCGGCCCTAGGGCCTATACAAGCCTAGCCATAACAATTCCCTGGCTATTTCTTCCCACACTATTTACTTCTCTGGACCCCTGTCTAGCAGGGTGACTGATGTGATCCCTGGGTGAATTTCCTTTCTCCCATCCAATCGTCATGGTTCCTTTTGAAGAGGGCCAAAGAGGTGCTCTGCTTGACATGTATGGGCAGTCTATTCCAGAGTATGGGGAGTCTCTGGGTCAGGAACCTATCCCTCCAGCATGTTTTGTTTATTGTGATGACAAGGTTTAGATTCGTGGAGAATGCGGCTCTGAGGGATTGGAATTTCTTTAAGTGTAGCATGTCCAATAGCTCTGGGTTTGACATTGCCTTGTATGTTAAGCAGAGATTGCCTCTGAGTAGACGATATGTGACAGAGTATAGCTGGAGTTTTGTAAGGCGGTCAATGTAGGGCATCTGCTTTAGGCCTGTGATTCTTTTAGTGAGGTATTTCTGCGGCCTTTCCAGTTGTTGCAGATGTCTTGAGAGGTACATACCAAACAGAGTATTGTATTCTATAATGGGTCTAATGAGGGATGAGTACAGTGGGACAATGACCTCCTTTTTTCTGGATGAAAAGCCCTTAGTGATGAGGTATGCCACATAGAAGGATTTCCTGACTGTTGTGGCGATCTTCACATTATGACATAACCGTTACCTTTATCATCACATCATCATTGCCTTATCAAAATTATCACATCTTCATCACTGTATCTTCATCATCACTATTTTCTTCATTTTGTCATCTTCATTACACCTCCATGGCAAAATCATCATTCCCATCATCTTTATATCATCTTCTACACATAATCTTCATTTCCATCTTCATAAGCTTCACTGCCATCTTCATATTGTTTTCATCTCATCTTCATCTTCATTGTCATTGTAACCTCATCTGGTCTTTGTTACATCACCATCATTACTATATCATCATTATGATCACATTTAACCTTTGTTATTATTGTCTTTGCATTTTTATCATCATTGTCATCTCATTCTTTGTATCATCATCGCATCCTCATACCTATCTTCACAGAACCATCCTCCTTGCTCCTTCTTGATAATATTCACTGACATCACCATTTTTATTGCATCTTAAATTTTGAAATAATCTGCAAAATTTTCATCCCAACTGTCACAAAAGGGGATACTGCCAGCCCAGCTAATTGGAATTTTGTAAGTAATTGTATGTCATTTATGAATTCCAACATGATTCATATGCTTGTGTTACAAATGTATTAGAACTGTATGTCATATAAGATGGTTTGCACAAACGTGCTGAAGAGGTATTTTTCAAAGTGTTGTTTAAAGGTGTAACCACACCATGCCCTACTGGATTAGAACAGAAATGTACCTGTGCTATTGTAACTGTTTAGATGTATATATTTTAACAATGGAAACTGGAACACAAGAGATTAACTTAAGAAAAATAGCTGAAATTAAATTACCTTATAGCCATGTAATAAAATGATGCTATTTTTCAGTTTCAGTGCAGTAACAGACACAATGTTTAGGACTAAAAGTTTTCTGTGTTATCTTTTTAAGTGTTTTATTGTTTTATGCCTTCCAGGATCTGCCTTAGATGTAAGAAAAGCCCTTGTCTATGTAGTTTCACAGGAAGATACTAAATGCTACCAGCTGCATTAGTGGGGGGTTTCACCTGGGATAGAGTCAGATGACAAGAAATTATGTCAGTATGCAAGCTATCCCAGCATTAATATTTGAGATATTAATTTAAGTACTCTCTGAGACAGAGAGAGTATTCTGTATTTTGTATTTGACCTGACAGCATCAAGATCCACTCACCACATCTGTCTTGCTTGCTCTGAAGTAAGTTATTATGGAACATTAATTCTCTTAGATACAGTCAGAAATATAGCAAAGCTTCGCTTAGATGTTTTTCTTTCTTTATTTGAGACTGGCCTACAATGTTGTTTTAAATATTTTTTGTGATTTTGAACTCTGATGTAACTGCAATTATATACTGAGTATTTTCTTGTTCTTTTATTATTTATTATTAAATATATTTAAACCTTTCATTGTGGCTGATCTGTGTAGAGACATATTTATTTTCTGAGAATACGTGCATATTTATTTGGTGACACTGTGTAGGCCACTCCTAATAGCCTTGCTCTTGGTCAAACTACCATTTGTATTGATAGCAGCATCACACCGTAAGATTGGGCATCCTTTGTTAAGGGCCTTAAAGTAGCTGATAAAGATGTGGCTGGTGGCTGTAATAACTACCTTATAGTCCGAGAAGAAGGGAGCATAGCTAGTAAACCTGTGCCAGCCTTTCCTGTGTGTGTGTGTGTGTGTGTGTGTGTGTGTGTGTGTGTGTGTGTGTGTGTGTGTGTGTGTGTGTGTGTGTGCATGTGTGCATGTGTGTGTGTGTCTGTCAGCTACTTGGGCAGGGACACAAAGCACTGGTTGGACAGAGAGAGAGAGATTGTCAGAGGTCTTGGCTTGGCTACTCAGCTGAGATCTCAACTCTATAGCTGTGCCAGTGGGGAGTCTTATTGGGAAACTGGAGAAAGAGGGAGAAACCAGCCCTGGACTGACTGTGGTCTCTGTGTGCTCTTAAGGGAAATTGCATTTGATGCAGTGAGCTGCATCTGGAAATACTATGTGTGTAAATGCTGTTGAAATGGGTCTTGACCAACAGATTAATTGGACACAATATAACTAATATAAAAAGTAGGCGCATTTCCCCTTTACCTTTTTGGCTGGGACACATGGCTAAAGTTGACATTCAGTGCCGAGAAATATGGCTGTGTTTTCCCCTGTGCTATTTTGTTTGTTTTTTGTTGTTATTATGGTTATTGATTTCTTCCTGCTTAGAAAGGGGGGTGCACAGCCCTTTCTGCAGCTTGTCAACTCATGTTTCATTCAACTTGTCCAAAATCCCAAAGGGGAAATGTCTCGCTGCCTAGGCACCTGAACCCATAAAAAGTAAACTGTTTAATGGCGAAGAATTAAAATAAAAGCCATAAAAAAACAACAAATACTGAATTAACCGCTTTCATCCTACACTGGACTTCTTCAGAACTAAATTCAATTTAGATGTCTCAGATGTCATTGGCCCTGCCCCATTATTTGTTCACAAAACATATGTTAATTTTAAGAAATATTTTGAACATGATGGCAGGACAGAAAAGTTTTAAGAAATGGAATCCACAAATGTGGGACTTGCAGTTAGTGCCAGTTTATTTTATAGGTTGACAGTTTAACGTTCGATAATAAAACAAAAAGAAAAATTTAATTTTTAAGGGGGAATTGCTCAACAAAAAGAGTGGTATATCTGGCTAAGTGTGACCAATGCCCTGCCTTCTGTATAAATAAGATGGATAGAGCTCTCTGGAATAGAATCTATGAGCATATGTATGACATTAAAACTAAAAAGGTGAATAATGCACTTTTTATGCATTTGTCTTGTAGTAAAACATGTATTGGTTTTAAATTTGCTGTATTAGAGAAGGTTAATGTTAACCAAAGTAGTGGCAATGTGACAATGAAAGAAACTATTTGGCAGATCAGATTAGCCACCAATTTTTCACCAGATATCAATGATGTTATTAATTTACAACCTGTTTTAAAACTGAAATCTAACAAATATTCTTAACCATCAACATAATGTATTTTTCATGGTAGTTTGTATATCCATATCAGTTTTACTTAAAATGTTTGCTATTGGGGCTTTGCTTGACTTTTTAAGCTTGTAATGTCACTTTAAGGTTTGAGGTTTAATTATTTGTATTGAATAATTGCAGGTATTTTGTGGTTAATAAGTGTGGCTAACTATATAAGCCATCTGTAACAAAATGAATTTAGTTCTGAAGAAGTCCAGTGTAGGACAAAAGTGCTTAATTCAGTATTTGCTGATTTTTTTATTGCTTTTATTTTAATTCTTCTCCATTAAACTGTTCACTTTTTATATTAGTTATATTGTGGCCGAGGAATCTGTTGGTCAAGTGCTTTTTTTTTTGCTTGAATACTGTGTGTGTGTACCTGTCATCCTCCCAGTGTATGTACCCCGCTGGTGCCAATGGTGAGGATTGAGGCTCCTTGATTACTGGTCTAGTGTTGGGGCATCACATATATTGGTTGGCAGTGTTGGGATATCCACATATTAGGATTCAGTGGTGTGGATATTCAGGTCCTGTAGCCTGTAAACAGTGGTCACTAAAGAAGGTGTGTGTACTCTCATTCAGCCCCACAGTTAACATTCAGAGTTTCATATTGTGATAGTTTTATTTATTTTTGTTAGCTTAAGTTAGTCAGGGAGAGCAGGCAAGGATGTCAGCAGAGGAGTATGGTAAGCTGACAAGGAGCCACTTGGCTGAGATGTGTCAAGACAAAGGACTGGTGCATGCCAGCCTGACTAAAGTAGAGATGATTGCAGCCTTAGTCACAGCTTCATCACTGACCAGCAACCAGGAGGACAACCAGACTGGCCGTGCGGATGTACAACTCTCAGAAAATGGACAGTTCAACCTTTCCACAGAGGACTTAAAAATCCATCTGGAGTTAGAGACTGAACTGCAGGCCAAATGCTTAGAGCTAGAATCAGCACAAAGACTGTAGCAGGAGAAACAAATGGAATTGGATGCAGCAGAGGGACTGAGATGTCTGGAAGCTGAGTAAAATAAGAGGCAGAGGCAACGTGAAAAGGAGATGCTGACACTCTTCACCAGGGTCATGGACGTAATGGGAGAGGGAATAACTGAACCCCAGAAGCAACAAAGGTCATTCAGTTTCTTCCACAATTTACAGAGGGTGATAATTTTGATAGCTTTATTCATATGTTTGAAAGGGTATGTAAACAGTATGATGTTGACCAAGGGCTCTAGTTACGGTTCCTGACCCCCTTATTCCATGGTAAAGCTGTAACTGCTGTTTCTAAATTGTTTGATACTGACTGCTTAAATTATAATACTGTTAAAATTTGTTTGTTAGAGTGTTTTAAGTTAACACCTGAAGCTTATAGAAAAAAGTTTCATGAGCATAGATGCAAGGCAGATGAAAGTGGGTGTGAATATATTGCTGAGTTAAGCACTTATTTTCATAGATGGGTGAGTGGATGTCTGGTCACCACTTCTGAAGGGCTGGCGGACCTTTTGGTGAGGGAACAAGCCTTTAGCATTTTGTCTGAGGACATGAGGATCTGGTTAGCAAATAGGGAATGCAGGACCACAGATGAGTTGTGGAAAAAGGGAGACCTATACCTAGCAAGCAGGGCATCATTGCACAGGAAAGGGATACCCAGTGCTGCTCATGGGTCTAAGGAATCCCTTGGTGGGCAGCCTGAACTGCCCCAACAGAGTCCGTCAGTAGCAGGGGAAGCCACTAGTTCAGGTACATGGCCAGGACCAAAGGTTAAATGTTTTAAATGCAACCAGTGGGGCCATGTGGCATATAGAGGTTCACTGAGGTGAGATGGGGATCAAAAAGTGGGAGCGCCAGTAAGTGGAAATGACAGAATGCCAGCAGTAAGTTGTCTGGAGACAACAAGGGTATCAAACTACCACAAGAGGTTATATCATGTCTTAGTAGATTTGAAACAGGCTACTGCTAAGAGAGGCACAGCCCCTGACCTAACCATTGTGAAGCCTGCAATGGTTAAAAGTAGCACTACTTGCTTGGGCAGTCTACTTCAGTCAGAGCTTTAGGAGGGACCCCATTCCAAATACCTTTGCTAGGGTTCACCTTGACTAGGAGGGTGGTAAAGGAAGCAAGCAAATAGGTGTGTTTGAGGATATCCCTGCAGATGTTCTGATAGGGAATGATTTTGATAATGCAGTACCTTGTGTGCATACAGTTACATGCAGTCAGGCTTGGAGACAGGCATGTAGACCTGGTAGCAACCCAGACAGACTGCAGACTTGAAGCCAGGACTGGTGTGGTGGTTACTTTAGGGAAGGAGCTACCCTGTAGCAGTGAGACTGAAGGTGAGCCACAGCTGTTTGTGGGTACTGATGTTCCATTGTACAGAGTGGCTCTGAGGGCAGAGGTGAGTAGTAGTACCCAGACTGACAGTGAGGCACCACTTTCAGAGAATACCAGACTTCCTGTGGAAGGTAAGCTGGAAAGGGTTACAAAGAGGGAGTTGAGACAGGCTCAGCTCTCAGACTCTACATTACAAGACCTGAGGGAGGTAGCCAGTGAGGCTCCTGATTATCAAGGAAAAGGGTAATCTGTATACTGGGACAAAGGATTACTGTATAGAGAGTGGACCCTGAGGGAGAGCTAGAGGGTGAGTGAATACAGCAGTTGCTAGTGCATAGAGCCTACTGTATGGCACTTCTAGTCATAGCCTATGACGTTCTCTTTGCAGGTCATATGGGCATAAAACATGCAACGAGATATTATGCAGAACTTTTATTGACCTGGGATTTCCAGGAATGTAACAAGGTACTGCAGGACCTGTGAGCAGTGCCAAAAAGTAGGCAAGGCAGGTGACACAGTCAAGGCTCCTTTGATCCCTTTGTCTGTGATTGAGGACCCATTTCAGAGGGTAGCTATGGATATTACGGGGTGTCTGAGTATCTCAAGTTCCACAGGGAGAAAGTATATCCTAGTGGTAGTAGGTTACCTACCAGATACCCTGAGGTGGTGGCTGTGTCCTCCATTAAGGCAGAAAAGGTGGCAAATGCTTTGTTAGAGATTTTCAGCAGGGTAGTTTCCCAAAAGAAATACTGACTAACAAAGGTGCCAATTTCATGTCAGATTTGCTGGCTTGTCTGTGGAAGCACTGTGGGGTGAAACACCTAAAGTCCACCCCCTACCACCCATAGACTAATGGTCTGTTTGAGAAGTTAAACTGCACTAAAGACCATGCTACAGGCATTTACAGACCAGTTTAAGATGGAGTGGAACAAATATTTGCCCCATCTGTTTGCTTACAGTAGGTGCCCCAGAAATCTACAGATTTTTCACCCTTCATGTTACTGTATGGGCATAGGGTGAGGGGACCTCTAGATTTGATTCATGATGATTGGGAGGGTGAGTGTGAATCCCACAAGGAGTCTGTTGTGGCATATGTTCTAAACCTCATGGCAAGGCTTAGAGAACTCATGGGCTTGGCCCAGGAGAACCCGGCAGAAGCCCAACAGCAGGAAAAAGGTCTGGTATGACAGGAATGCCTAGCTAGAGAGTATGCTGTGGGGAAGCAGGTTATGGTTCTCATTCCTGTCAGACACAACAAGCTGCAGGCAGCTTGGGAGAGACCCTTCAAAGTGGTAAGGAAGGAATGAAGGTTAACTACATGGTAGAACTGCTAGGCAGGAGGCAGGGGCAAAAACTGTACCATGTTAACACCATGAAACCCTACCATGATAGGGAGGCCCTGGTGCTAAGTATTTGCAGTAAGAGGCAGGAGGAGTCTGAGGGGGATTATGGCTACAGGGACCCAGCCAGCAAAATCCCAAATTACTATGGTGGAACCTAGGATTGCAAGCATATGATAAGACAGTGCAGCACTGTACTGGGGTCAGCAAGGCCAAGGCAGCTGGAATCTCAAGATGGGGGAATGGAGTAAGGTATTCCCAGAAAGGCTTATCCCTCTCAAGCAACATTTCTAAGGGTCACTTGAAAAACTATCTTGAGTCTTCGAGGGTGGAGAAATGTCACAAAAGGAGACAATGCCAACCCAGCTATCTGGAATTTTGTAAATAATTATATATCGTTTGTGAATATCAGCATGACTCATATGCTTGTGTTACAAATGTATTAGAACGGTATGTCATATAAGATGGTTTGTACAGACATGTGCTTAAGAGGTATTTTTCAAAGTGCTGTATAAAGATGTAACCACAGCATGCCCTACTGGATTAGAACAGAGCTGTACTTGCATTGTTGTAACTGTTTAGATGTATATATTTTAACAATGGAAACTGGAACACAAGAGGTTAACTTCAGAAAAATAGCTGAAATTAAATTACCTTATGGCCATGTAATAAAAGGATGTTATATTTTAGTTTCAGTGCAGTAACAGATAAAATGCTTAGAACTAAAAGTTTTCTGTATTATCTTGGAGGTGTTTTATTGTTTCATGACTTCCAGGATCTGCCTTAGAGCTGAGAAAAGCCCTTGTCTATGTATTTTCACAGGTAGATGCTAAATGCTACCAGCTGCATTAGTTTTCACCTGGGATACAGTCAGATCACAAGAAATGATGTCATTCTGCAAGCTATCCCAGCAATAATATTTGAGATATTAATTTAAGAACTCTCTGAGAGAGAGAGAGAGAGAGAGAGAGAGAGATACTGTTCTGTATTTTGTCTTTGACCTGACAGCATCAAGATCCACTCACCACATCTGTCTTGCTTGCTCTGATGTAAGTCATTACGGTAGAGTAATTTTCTTAGATAGTCAGGAATATAGCAAAGCTTAGCTTAGATGTTTTTCTTTTTTATTTGAGACTGTCCTGCAGTGTTGTTTTAAATATTTCCAGTGATTTTGAACTCTGATGTATCTGTAAATATATACTGAGTATTTTCTTGTTCTTTTATTATTTATTATTAAATATATTTAAACCTTTCATTGTGGCTGATCTGCGTATAGACATATTTATTTGGTGACACTGTGTAGGCCACTCCTTATAGCCTTGCTCTTGGTCAAACTACCATTTGTATTGATAGTAACATTACACAGTAAGATTGGGCACCCTTTGTTAAGGGCCTTAAAGTAGCTGATAAAGAGGTGGCTGGTGGCAGTCATAATTACCTTATAGTCTGGGCAGAAAGGGACATAGCTAGTAAACCTGTGCCAGCCTTTCCCAGGTGTGTGTGTGTGTGTGTGTGTGTGTGTGTGTGTGTGTGTGTGTGTGTGTGTGTGTGTGTGTGTGTGTGTGTGTTTGTGTGTGTCTGTGCCCGAAATCAGGAACAGAGTTTCAATATTGCTTTTATAAACTTAGACAGTTGCTAGAATAACAGGTTTTCCTTTAGCACACATTTTATGAAGGATATAAAGTTTGAAACTCAAATGTCTGCTAATATTTAATGACTTGAATATTCAATGATTTGCCAGAAACCCACAACTTTTATGAGGAACAGACAAAAAGATACGAGACCAAAATCTGGACAGTTGATAGCCCTACATTAAAAGTACATTTGGGCATACCTATCATTAAGGTGCCTCTTGTACCCCTTTTTTCACTTAAAACTGATCACCCCATGGTAGACATCTATTTTTATGTTACTGCACTGTATGCCAGGTACTATTCAGCTGAATTTCGTCCTGTTCCATTTTTGCTTTTGTTGTCCTGACTTTTCTATTGCTACATTTAGTTATTGATTTATTGTCAGACAAACTGAGTGTCTGGGCTGCACTCTGGGTCAGCTTATGTTGAAATCTGCTGCATACTATTATAAACATGCCCGCACATTGCAGACTGTTTCTCCTCACAGTTGCATAATGAAAAGGCAGAGCAGAGCCAGATGACCTATTATTAGGAAGTAAGTACAAACAAAAGTTTATTAAACCTAGTTCCACTGAAGTTCCTAAACTAAAAGCTAGATATTTTATAATCAGAAGATCCACTTTACACAATGAAAAAAGAAATGGTAAATATTAAATACATAAACTAATAATAATAATAGTTCTCAACTTATGTTCATCTTTCCATCTACATAACACACACTGAAAATATGCTGAAAAAATATGTAACCTCAGTATTACCCTAAACATAAATGCATGGCATTCTGTTTATGTGCTGCAAATACAACTGGAGTGAGTGAGTCACCTGAATGTATTTAAAGGTATTGCAGTTTTTGCAATATGCATTTAATTTGGTACTATATGCAACTTTATCTAAATCATTCATCACAATCTCGTAAAGTTTTCATTTTATTTACATGCAACTGTTGGTTTATTTTCACTGAGCTCATTTTACTATTGTCTCCTAAGATATGAAACATTTTCTTCTGCTCTCATGAAAATTTGATGTTATAAGTATATTTAGTAATAAAACATTTGCAGTAAACCACCTAGGATTAACATACCTCTCAACTTCTTAGTGCAAGAAACATGGACAAAGCCTAAAGTAATGATGGTGGGGGGGGCAAGGGTCCTAAAATAGGAACAGATCTTAAATATTGTTTCAATAAACTTGAAGAACAGGATCTATGTTGGCACATATTTTCTGGAGTATGTAAGATTGAAACTGAAATGTATGTCATTATTTAGTAACTGACTTCAGCCCTCAGTAATTCGCCAGAAAAACACAAATTTTATGAGGACCAAAAGCTATGAGGCAAAAATCTGGATATTGTGTGAAAATCTGGACAGTTGAAAGGTGTACTAGGATATTTATTAAAATGTTTTCTTTTCAATCAAGACAGTGAAGTTTATCAAGAAGTAAATGAAAACTTGAAAAGAAATGCATTAAAATTCCACTAGGGGGTACTAGTGATTAATAATTCACATTTGAAAGATTTTTTCACCATTTTGGAAATATTTTTCTTTCTTCCTTTTCTCTTTTAAATATGCAAAACATCTTTTTCAATATAACCATGGTCAACATTCAAAATGAGTTACAGAAACTTGTTTACGTGCAACATTTGTATTTTTACATTACTGTATTATAATTTTAACTCTCCTGTTTCAAATTGTTACTGTGAATCTGAAAGCTGAATAAGTCTTAGTTGAGAAGTTGCACCCACACTTTATACCTGAGTTGCCAGCTGTTGAGCTAAGCAGAACTCAGAGATTTTAGAGATATGACTCTAAGGATTTATCTGTACTAATTTATGAAGCTAGAGTGGCAACTACAGGGTGTAAGCAAAGGAAAAGCACACAAACTCAGATGACTTATATTACAGCGTATGCCATTTTTCTCTAGAATTCTTATTACTGGGTCAGTGTCCCTTAATTCTGACTGATACTAGCTGAATTGTTTTCTTCCAGGCAATTGGGTGGCCATGGTGGTGCAGAGGTTAGCGTTGCTGCCTCATAGCAAGAGGTTCTCCTGTTCAATCCTCGGCTGGGGTGCCTTCTGTGCGGAGTCTGCATGTCCTCCCATTGGTCATGTGGGTTTCCTCCGGGCACTCCGGTTTCCTCCCAAAGACATGCAGTAGGTGGATTGGACACACTAAATTGGCCCTAGGTGTGAGTGTGTGTGTGCCTTCTGTGGAAGGTTGGGTGCCGGGCTGGCAACTCGACACTGTAAAACTCCACTGCCAATCATGAGCGGACGGTGATCCGCTGTGGTGACCCCTAACTGGGAAAAGCCGAAAGAAGAAGTAACAGCAGCATGTAAGCTGTGTCTGCTTCGGTTTGTTACTGCCTTTTGTCATTCATGCATATTTTATACAAGTTAAAATATATTTTAAATGTGACTGTATATTATAAAGATAATGATAACAACAGAGATATAAATGTAGAATACCAGAGCTCTCTACCCAAGTTATATTGCAGTATACCAACTGGGACACAATGCAGTGAGCTACAGTCTGCAAGTTCCATGCCAGGTGTTAAGTGTTGTAAGGTTTGCCTTATGTGCATAACTGTCTGCTTGTCTTGTTAATAAGAGAGTGGATATTTCTGCAACTGGATTTCATGGTTTCTTTCAGTTATCTCAGTAGGGTAGAGCTAAATGCAATTAAGCTGTTCAAAATTCTAATGTTATTTGAGAAGGAGTCCATGGTAACAGATGAAAGTGCTATTTCACCTGTGCAGAGGTGAGTTCCAGGCCTTCTTAAATAGGATATATCAGATTCACTGGGTATGAGTTTATAGAATTCATGTCTGACATATTGTCTTGTAATCTACGAAAGAGTATAGGCTGGATTCATTAAAGCTTACATGATGCTCTAAAACCATAATACTGATGTTCTTCGTGTTTCACTGTTGCAGTCATCACATTTGGGTTATATGTTTGCAGTAGCCCTCAGTCGGCCTGATTATCAAAGTCTTGGGTCCTGCGTCGGTTGCTGTCTCATCTTCCATGACATCAGGTAGTCAAGGGTATAAAGCATGCAGCCAATGCCATTACATCAGTCTTTCTTGCCGTGCGGTGCCTGAAGCAGAAGCAGTTTGCAAGTGCCGGTCGGACGACTCCTGAAATTTTCATTTTCGAGTTTCAGATCCAAAGTCTTCAACTAAGCTAAGTACCCCATTGGGGATCTTTTTTCTTGCTCTAAACCAATGTCAGTAAAAGTTAACAATTGTATTTCTTGTGGAAAGCAAATACTTCATAAAGATTTTCATTCGTACTGCATTCCTTGCTTAGGCCCAGACCACGACGTACCTCACTGTCAGTTTTGTGCCTTATTCAAACCTCATACTATTTGTCGTCGGTTCATTTACGCATCTAAATATTTTGGTACTCTGTTTAATTATCCAGAAATGCCTTTGGCAAGCCACCTGACTACTGACATTCTGAAAAACGCAAAGATAAAGACAGAGACAGACCGCTTAGGTCCAAAGCTGCCGACGACACTTCTCCTAAGCTAGTCGCCAATTCACCGGTACTCAGTGAGGCGCTTTCACAGCCCCTGATACCCACTACTTCAGATTCGCAGGCCTCTACTGAGATCCATTTGGAGTCCGGTATGCCGCGAGATGCTTCTTCGACTGTGGATGTCTCTACCTTGGATGGGTCCAGAGCCGCTGTGCAGGCACTAGCTTCTGAGGGTGTATTCAGGCCTACTGACTTGCATATTAAACCAACGCCATCTTCTTCTTCAAGGCCTAAAACTCGATCCATGCCTAGATGGATCCAACCGATGCCCAGACCGCATGGTCAGGCCCCTATGCCTAAAAACAAATGATAAGAATGGCTGCAGACCTTATTACTCTAATCAGGGGAAGCCATCCTTCCCCCTCTAAGAGACCTAGGACTGATTTTCCTTCTGAGTCTTCTGATCAGGATTCTGAAATTTCTGTTTTCTCTGATGACCAGGATTTGCCCTTATCTATCTATGAGGATTCTGATGCAGAAGACTCCATTCCCTCTGCTTCCCCTCCAGAGGATTTCTCTTTTGGTGAAACCTTGCATGCTCTTAGAGAGCATTTTCGCTGGGAAAGACAGGATTACTCTGACTCCAAAAAGAGGTTTAGGGAATTCTTACTCCTGCCTCAACACAGGCCTTTAGCTATCCCTCCTGTACTGGACATTGTAGATGATGCCTTCTCGCAATCTAGCTTGGCCCCTGACTCTTTACCTCCTACTCCCAGAAAACCTGATGGGTATTATAGGGTACCTGACTCACAAGTTCATCTTTAAAAATCCTACTGCGGATCCTGAGACCATTTCACAGGGACCCAAAGGCATTAAGGCTACTACTGCCAAAAATCCTACCCCCTCTGATATTGATTCCAGGGCACTGCATAGATGGGGTAAGAAGGTATACACTTCTGAAACCTTGGCCATTAGGACCTTAAACTGCCAGTTTCATTTGTTAAAGCATCATATTATTGGATTGCTTAAACAGAAAATGATGCTGATTCCTGACTGTACTGAAAATAAAGATTTACAGGATTTAATGCATTCTGCTGAACAAGTTGGAAAACATACTTTGCAATGTGGTTTTGATTCATTAGAGGCATCTTGCAGGGCTGCTGTCACTGGGTCTGTACTTAGAAGGCATGCTTGGCTTACGCAGCAATCTTTGCCAGATCATGTTAAAGCTAAATTACTGGATGCTCCCTTAAAGCAAGACCGCCTGTTTGGCAGCAAAGCAGAAGCAGTACTTAAAAAGATGGAGGAAAAAGCTAAATCTATGCAAACTGTTAAAGATTTCCTGCAGGTACAGCCTCCCAGATTTAGTAGGCATTGGCCCTCTAAGAATTGGTCCTTTCCTGCCTCTTCCAGGCCTTCTCAGTTCAAACTCAGAACCAGCAGAGCACCCAGGCTTCAGTCCTACGGTACTCACAGGCCTAAGCAGTGGGGGGGCTCCCACCCCCAAAGCAGGGAGTAGTAGGACTCCCCCCCATGGAAAACTGTCTCAATGACTTAACTTTAAACCTTCCAAGCCCTGCTCAACTGACTGTTCCTTTAGGGGGAAGACTGCCCTGCATGCAGAAAATTGGGAACTCATTACCCAGGACAAATGGGTTTTAAATATAGATCTGAAGTAGGAGAATTAATTTGTCAGCAACCTGTGGGTATGGATCCGATATCGGATCCGAACCGGCATGGTTTATCCAGCTATGGATCTGAGCTCCTAGCTCCTCCCCTCACCCATAATGCCCTGCTCTCCCTACAAGACCTCAGATCTAGTTTGCCGTGCATGGTGAAGGCTGGGTTATCGAACTCCTAAAGCTAAGTGTTATTTAGAGGATTTAATAACGTTTAAAACTTTTCAAAAACTTTTAGTTGTGTGAAAGTTTTAGGTTTCCCTTATATTTATATTGTTTTTGGGTTAATTTAATCTACTTTTTACCCTCCCCTCGCTGGTGTGTAGTTGGTGTGTGTGTGTGTGTTTTCTTTGGGGTCTTGTGTGAGTGTTTAGCTTATTTTTATAGTTACTATTTTTTTTAAAAAAAAAAAAAAAAAAAAGTTATGCCTGAGGCCCCAAAGGCTGTTTTCTCAAAGTGCTCCGAGTGTGGCCATAAGCTTTCCCCTGCTGATGGTCACACTCGGTGCGTTCGATGCCTTGGGGTTGAACACCTCAATTCAGGGTGTTCAATCTGTGCAGGGTTCAACCCCAGGGCATTGAAGGAGTGGAGGTCGAAGCTGGTCTTGGCGGGACTCTTGCCCCCAGACTCGGCTTCGGCCCCCACCACCTTGGTGGTCACTGCTTCGGTAGTCCCCACTTTGCCTGCTCCCCCTCCTCCACCCGGGACTCAAACTCCCGCCATAGGGTCGGAGGAGAGGGAAGCCAGGAAAAAGGACCGGAGAGAGAAGCACCACAAGCGGCGGGCCGAGACCTCCGTTTCGGCCCCGCCAGCTAAGCGGGCTTCTCCTCCGGCCTCTCTGGCTGCTGGCTCTACCCCTCCTTGGCTCCAGTCCCTGTGCTTTTTACCGGAGCCTGAGGATGAGGAGACCCAACCTCCTTCGAGGCTATCGAGGCGGCACTCAAGGCCTACCTCGGTAGCCTCGTCGAGGTCTACCTACAGCCTCTCCGATGCTGATCTGGACTGGATGATGCGAAGGTTCATCCAGGCCCAGGTGCAGATGGGAGTGCTCCTGCCTCCCCCCCCCTCTGGGGGGGAGCTCAACCCCATTTTTTAAGCTCATTGCTCCTTCTCCGACCCGCTACCCGGGTTCGGAGCGCTCGGAGCCGGGCAGCCTCGGAGCTGGGGGTGGGTCGGCGCCGACAGTACTGGGTACTTCGGATCCGACCCTGCCCTCGAGTCTGTCAGATCCGACCTCTCAGAGCCTTGGCCCGAGCTTCGGATCCGAGGGACTCAGTGTGCCTTCGGCGCCGTCCTTGTCGGAGCGCACTGGTCCCTCGGATCCGAGGGGCTCGGCGCCGGCTCCAGTCCGTCATCGGATCCGAGAGGGGGCCGACTTTCAGATCCTATTGTCGAGGCTGGCTCCCCCTCGGCTTTTGATGTAGTGGAGAGGGCTCTGTTGAGGGCATCCGGACCCCCGGCCCTTGCTTCGGCTCCGTCCTGCACTCCATCTGCTCTGGGTCAGGCTTCCATCACCCGGCCACTGGGACAGCCCACTTCACTGCCCCAAGCAGTTCCTGCGGTTCTTGGCATTGCTGGTGAGGGCTCCTCGGACAGCCCCCCCCGAGGAAGCACCTCGCAAGCATTCGTGTAAGAGGAGGCACATAGACTTCCCTGAGTCTTTGACTGAAGACACTGACTTGGAGGAAGGGGAACGCTCCCCAAGATCACCCCCTGAGGATGTCTCCTTCGGAGACATCATGGAAATGTTATGGATTAGAGGTGGGTGGTCTGCCCCAAAGTCTTCCTCGGACGAGTCAGTGTTCTTGGAGGCATTTGAAGCGGGCCCGTCTACCTCTTGGGTGTCCCCTCCTGCCGACCCCCTGGTGGACCTTATTACCACCAGGGCATGGAAGGAACCGGACACCGTGGAGCCAATCCCTAAGAGGCCCAACAGGATCCTTAGCCCCCCTGCTGACCGTGCCCACTGGAGCAAGGGACCCCCGGTAGATGCCATGTTGGCGGCAGCAGCCACTAAGAGGGAACTCGCCCAGGAGAGTCCCTCAGTCCATCCCCGAGCAAGGAGTCTCGGATGATGGACCGTTTGGGGAAGCGAATGTTTAGTTCAGCAACCTTCTCAGTGAGGGCGCTCAACTATTTGGCACACGTCATTAGAATGCAGCGCGATCTTATCAAGGAATATGCTGTATCCCCCCCAGAGTCCATGTCGGAGGAGGACAAACTTATGCACTCCACCCGTATGGCCACTCTTCGTTCTGTGACTAACACCTCTATGTGGTTACTTTCCCACGCTACCAAGGGAGCCGCTAGAGCCGCAGGAGTGGGCCTAGTCACAAGACGGCAGGCCTGGCTCTGCCACTGCGATTTCACGGAGCCCTTCAAGGCATCATTTGCGAATGCCCCCTTTGACGGTTCTGCCCTTTTTGACAAGACGGTTTGCGATACCTTGGTTCAGAGTGAGAAGGACGGGAAGATGCTGTCTGCCATCGGAGTCCGCTTCTCTGTGCCCCAGAGGTCCTACTCTAGGAACCAAAAGGGCCAGAAGAAGATGTGGTTCCGGAAGTCGCAGCATTCCCAACCCACTCCGGACAACCTGTCCTTCCGTGGCAGAGGAGGACAGGGAGGACGCCGCCCTAGGGGCAGAGGGGCTCCCAGGAACTTTGGGTCCAGGGAACCTTTCTCTGAATGGCCCACACAGCAACCCTGAGGGGTTGCCCAACTGCTCCACTCTGGAGGCAGTCGGGGGACGTTTCTCGGAGCACCTAGCAGCATGGGAGTCCATTACATCGGACCGCTGGGTACTCCGGATTATATCCAAAGGTTACAAGATTCCCCTTCTGCATGTTCCAAAGTTAAAAATCCTCCCCGATGTTCCACCCGATCAGAGGGAGGCCGCTTCAGCAGAAATTGGCCATCTGCTGAAGAAAAGAGCCATCCAGCCCGTCCCCCCAGACCAGATCGGATCAGGGTTTTACTCCAGGTTCTTTTTAGTGCCAAAAAAGATGGAGGACCTAAGACCCATTCTAGACCTGTCCCTGTTGAACCTGTCAGTTCCCAAAGAGAAGTTCCGGATGGTCACTTTGCAGTCCATCCTCCCCCTTCTAGGGGAGAATCACTGGATGTGCTCTATAGACCTCAAGGATGCGTACTACCACATTCGGATGGACAGATGATCCAGGAGGTTTCTTCGCTTCCGGCTAGGAGCCAGTCACTACCAGTTCAGGGTCCTTCCCTTTGGTCTCACCACAGCCCCCAGGGTGTTCACCAAAGTATTAGCAGTGGTTGCGGCCCACCTGAGGCTTCAGGGGGTGCAGGTCTTTCCATACCTAGACGACTGGCTTCTCACCGCCCCAACAAGGCATCTACTCTCTTTGGCAAGAGATTCCTTCCTTCGTCTAGCTCCCAAGCTAGGCATCACGGTAAACATAGAGAAGTCCAACCTGGTCCCTACTCAAACAATAGAATTCATAGAGCCAGGTTAGACCCGAGAAATTTAAGAGCCTTTCTCACATCCGACAGGGTTCGGAATCTGCGACTCCAGGTGCGGGCCATCCTTCACTCCAGCTCAACACCTGCGGAATTGATCCTGAGGGCGCTAGGGTCTATGGCGGCAAAGATTACTCTTCTTCCGCACGCCCACTTGAACATGCGGGTGCTTCAATGGACACTTCAGGTGCAATGGTCATTTCTCTCCCTCCCCCTGTATCATCCCATAGCAATCAGCAAGGCTTGCAAGTGGTCTCTCTTGTGGTGGCTCCATTCTCCGGACGTCCACAGGGGCCGCCCCTTTTGTGCATCTCCCCCTCTTGCCACGGTGACCATGGACGCTTCCCGCCTCGGGTGGGGGGGGGCATTTTGCGGGCCGGATGGTCCAAGGCACGTGGAGCGATTCAGAGACCTCCCTGCATAGAAATGTTCTGGAAATGAGGGCGGTGCTCTTGGCGTTGCAAGCACTTCAGGCCCTCCTTCCCCTGGGAACAATTGCGATTCAATCAGACAACATGTCGGTGGTCTGGTACATCAACAAACAGGGGGGAACCAGGTCTTACCCTTTGTGTCAGGAAGCCATGAGAGTGTGGGAATGGGTGATCTCCACCAACCGCTTTCTCATAGCAACGCATATTCTGGGTCAGACCAACATCCTAGCAGACAAGCTCAGTCACACCATTCTCTCCCCGTACGAGTGGTCTCTCAATTCTCAAGTAGTGAAATGTATTTTCGCACAGTGGGGGACTCCCTGTTGCGATCTCTTTGCTTCTCCTTTAAATGCCAAGTGCAACAGTTTTTTCGCTCTAATCCCCACTCCAGGGGATTCTCCGAGAGACGCTCTGGTGCATGCTTGGCCTCCCGGTCTTCTTTACGCATTCCCCCCCTCTACCTCTGATGCTACAAGTACTTCAGAAAGCCTCTCAGTTGGGGTGCAGAATGATCCTCATTGCCCCGTTCTGGCCTCGACAGATCTGGTTCCCTTACCTAAGGTCTCATTCAGTGAATCCACCTTGGATTCTAGATCCCATTCCGGATCTGATATCACACCCATCGAACCTGCTGACTCCGAACCTGGACAACCTGAAGTTGACTGCTTGGCAGCTCCAGTTCCACTCCTAGTCAGGACTCCCGGTATCTCGTCCCCAGTTAAGGCCATTCTGGTAGCGGCCCACAAACCCTCTACCAGAAAAATTTACCACAGTAAATGGAAGCGTTTCTCCATTTGGGCGGAGCGGCAAAGCCTAGATCCTTTCACGGTTCCCCTTCCTTTGGTTCTAGATTTTCTTACTACTCTCTTTAATGATGGCGCCAGTAGTTCCATGGTCAAAGTTCAGCTGGCGGCCATATCTCATTACCATGTTGGGCACAATTCTGGGTCTCTTATGTCAGCTAAGTTATGCAAAACCTTCCTAAAAGGCACCTTTTTGCTCAGACCCCCTGTCAAAGAAACGGTTCCCCCGTGGGATCTTTCCTTGGTACTTCAGGCCTTGACCACTCCCCCTTTCGAACCTGCGGCCACAGTCGATCTTAAATACTTGTCCTTTAAGGCTGCTTTTTTGGTAGCCATTACCTCAGCTAAGAGAATTTCAGAGCTTCAGGCCCTGTCCATGAAACCGCCTTATTTGATTTTTCATCCGGACCGGGTGTACCTCAGGATCAATCCCTCCTTTCTTCCTAAAGTAGCTTCGGAAGCTAACATTAATCAGTCTATCAACCTCCCTGTTTTCTTCCCTAAGTATCAAAACAAAGGCGAGTACAAGCTGCATTCCTTGGATGTTCACAGGCAGCTTCGTTTTTACCTTCATAGGACAGCTGGTCATAGGCAATCAGACCAGTTGTTCATTTCCTTTGCTAAATTCAATCTGGGTAAACCAATTTCCAAAGTTTCTTTGTCACGCTGGATTTCTCAGTGTATTCTGTTGGTGTACCAAGCCTCTGGGAGGCCCGCACCGGAGGGAGTCCATGCTCATTCGACCCGGTCTGTCTCTACTTCAGCGGCCTTTAAGTTTAGGATTCCTCTGGATGACATTTGTTCAGCAGCCACTTGGGCTTCATCTCATACCTTTATTACTCATTACAAGCTGGACGTCACTTCTAGAGGTAGAGCATCCTTTGGCTCCGCGGTGCTCCGGAATATCCTTCCATGATGGCCACCCAAGATTTAGGTAGCTGGGGACTCTGTCCCACAGGTTGCTGACAAATGAATTCTCCTACTTCAGATTTAGAAGTTATGTACTTACCATAATGTTCCATCTGAGTAGGTGGATTCATTTGTCTGCAACCATCCCGCACTCCTATCCCCCTGGCCTTGTCAGTTTCCTGCATAGGGTGTGTTACCCTTTGGTTAGGGTAGTTGGTGCAGGGCAAACTCGATCTGAGGTCTTGTAGGGAGAGCAGGGCATTATGGGTCAGGGGAGGAGCTAAGAGCTCGGATCCATAGCTGGATAAACCATGCCGGTTCGGATCCGATATCGGATCCATACCCACAGGTTGCAGACAAATGAATCCACCTACT
Organism: Protopterus annectens; assembly: GCF_019279795.1. Taxonomy (NCBI): domain Eukaryota; kingdom Metazoa; phylum Chordata; order Ceratodontiformes; family Protopteridae; genus Protopterus; species Protopterus annectens. The sequence continues at coordinate 942,175,359 of NC_056737.1, read as the reverse complement.
CAGATGGAATGTTATGGTAAGTACATAACTTCTAATTTCCCAAGGATACAGATTCCACTTCCACTCATTACCAACCCCAAACGGTTGGCCAGACCTACCCCCAAATCAGTGGGCAGAGGCTCAAAAGCAAGTTCTCTCTCTTTTAAGCATCAGGGCTATTCAACCTGTCCCAGAAGAAGAATGGGGCAAGGTTTCTACTCAAGACCTGGTACCCAGAAAAGACAACTCCTGGCGTCCTATCCTGGACTTGTCTATCCTAAACACATTTTTGGTAATCTCAAAATTCAGAATGCTAACTCTTCATCAGCTGCTTCCCGTGCAACATGGTAAACATTGGAGCATGCTAATTACAGCATAAGCAGCTGAATTGTGTGCTGATTAACCAATCCAAGATGGAGAAGCTATTTAACAAGCTATAAAGCAGCCGTGTAGACCCAGTGATGGTTTTCCCTGTGAATTCCAAAACCTATTGGAATATAGTCACAGAAACTAGTCTACACAGAAAGAATGTTACGGGTTGCTGTTGCTGTTATTCGTGTATATGTGCAGAAGGCCCAAGTCTATACTGCTGCTACTAATAGACCTTGGCCAAGAAGGAGGAGGGTATTTAGACCCTGTTTAACTTTTCACAGTCTGCATGAAGTAGAAATTGTAGAAAGCTAAAGGGTGGATAGAGACACTCTACAGAAACTCTGCAACCTCTGTTGTCCTCAACTGAGACCAAGGGCAAACCGAGGGAAACCAATACCACTGAAATCTTTGTGTAGCACTTAGAATTTTAGCTACAAGTACCTTTCAGAGACCAACGGGGAACAAGCTGGGGGTGTCACAAGCATCAGCATCCAGGATCCTCTATCAATTCCTGAATGCTATGCTACAACAAAACAGTGACAACATATATTTTTTCCATACACCTGAGGATAGAGCCAGAACTATGCAGGAGTTCTACCCTGTAGCACACTACCCTGAAGTCCTGGGTGCCATAAACTATACACATGCAGAAATCAAGGCATCACCTGGGGAACTGGAAGGGTGTACATAAATAGAAAGGGCTTCCACTCCATTAACTGCCAGGTCATGTATAATGCTAAAGGAATCATCCTGAATGTGTGTGCTGGCAACCCAGGCAGTTAACACAACTCACGTATCTGGCACAACTGCTAACTGTATGAGATGTTTTCTATGGGGATATCCCCCAGGGTCATTTACTGGGGGATGCTGGTTATGCACTGGAACCATGGCTGATGATGCCAATCAGAAATACACACATACCAACTGAAGAACACTATAATGAGGTGCACGGTCAAACAAGAAATATCATAGTGTGTGTGTTTGGGCTGCTGAAGTCACAGATCTAGTGCCGTAATTGGCGGAGCCCTGCAGTACAAGCCCCATATATGTAAAGAAATATTCACTGATTGCGCATGTTTCACAACATTGTCCTGAGAAAACATCTTCAGCAGGAGCACCAAGGGGAAGGGCCACACATCCCTCCACCACTGGCAAGGTCACCACAGCCACATGCAGGCAAGGAATCAGGAGGGAACCACCAGCCACTGTCGATGTAGACAGATGTAGGCATGCACAATATGCCCTGACACTGGCCAAGAGGCAATGGATAGCACACACGTTCACCACCTAAGGGGCTAAAACCTTCATTCTATACACACACACAAGCATGCACACGCACATACATATACACATACAGTAACATTTGATACCAGGCAATGCTAACAACCTTTACTTACCCATGTAATGGCTGTGTACTGCTAGCATCAGACAGAGTCATCTCTGAATTAAAACTCTTGCAACTGCGGAATTTACAAGGTAAGTGTTGAACCTGGAATAGAAAAATAAATCTCTAAGAATGCAAATGAATGGCATATCCTTGCATGCTGTTACTTGATAATGTAAGTATAAGGTGGGTGATTTTTACAGCAATTACGTCAAGATGTGACAGCAGTGACCTACAAGAACGTGCCCTTTATCAACCAACAGGCCTCATGCATCAAAGAGTCACACATTCATACCTCTCAAATGTACATATTTTCACAGAATGTCCACAGTGTGGCCTCATACTTTTGTACTGGCAAATCATCAGAGTGAATTTCTAAAATAATGACACACATTTCTGTTTCAGACTTCATATCAATCAGAAAAAAAAAATCAGAAAAAAAAATCATAAAAATAGTAATGCAAAACCTGTTATTTTATCAGCTGTCTCAAGTTTGTAAGACCACAATTCTTGAAAACTCTCCCTATTGTTGAGATTTTGTCCCACTTTTATTTATGTTTTGGTCTAGCTTTGTTGATCTAAGAGGTTGGGAGGGATGTACACATTACAAAACCCTGTAAGAAAGAAGTACAATTTTCAAAACAGCATAATAAACACAGATATACTGACCACTAAGTCAGCTATGCACCCTTAGCATCAGACAAGAGACTTGTGTATCCCTGAATCCAAAAGACAAAAAATAAAGATGTGGCACAGCTATCATTTGCAGATGGTGTTGTGTGGGGGCAGGAGGCCTAAGCTGACACAAAAGGTAGTCAGTGCATGTGAGTAAGAAAGAGAAACAGGCAGTGCATGTGAGTAAGAAAGAGAAACAGGCAGACATTTGGATAAAGTATCAAATCGCCCCTGAGACGGAATGAGCTGTAAGCCTCATGACTGATCCATGTAACTGTTATGTGTGTTTGTCAGTATGGGCACTCCAGGTGTAATTGGTGTGTGAGTATCTGCAAGAACACAGCCAAGCACTGTTGCTAGCTCTATGTCATGGAATGTCAAACAGGTGTGAGCTGTGCATGGTAGGAGTGACAGTTCATCATCGTTGTTCCTGGCCCCAAGAACTGGCTCTACCACGACTTGCATTGGCATGTCCATCCCACAGTCAAATGCACTGCTGCTACCTGAATGTGACTGATGTCTGCTAGATGAGCTCTCCTCATGAGTACACCCAGGATCTCAACCCCATAGCCTGAAACGCCTGGGTGTGGACACCTCAATCACTGACAGAGCAGTGAAAGAAGTATCACTACTGGAGCATGATCGGGCATGGCCACGTCCACTAACATCAGATGATGTGGTTGACCTATGTCCAGATAGATGCCATAATCTTTCCAACATATGTTCCATTACAAACACCACCCATTGCAACATGTCATTCATCCAATCAATTGAATCAGCAACATGGTGTAGGCAGTCATGCATGTCAGCTTGTGCTACATCTACAGCCCTAAGCATTTCCTCAGAGGCCTTATTGGAATGTACCTGCTCCTCCATGATGGCCCTAAACATACATCAAGTGGTACTGAAAGACACACCAGGATCAGGTGTAGGATGTACAGCAGGCTTCCTCTGAGCATGCCTAACCACCCTCCTGCATGGCACCTCGCCCACACTTTGGCTACCGCCAAAGTCAATAGGCACTGAAGCCACAGTAACCACACTACCCTGTTCAAGTGTCTCACCCTCCACCTATCCAATATCAAATGGGTTTGCATAGGGCTACTAGCTGTGTCTGACTGAATTACAGGGAATGGCTGAATTTCAACCTCAGTATCAGATTCAACCTCTGCACCCACCGACTGTGCCTGTGGTTGCTCACCATTATCATCAGAGTCTGCTGATACTCTGATATCAGGTGGTAAGTACTACACTTTCACTGTCAGGATCACCTGTGATAAAAAGCAGCAAACACAGGAAAGAAATGAATAGCTACACTACTACAGTTAAGTATATGCTAATCAACTAACACTGGTGCCACTATCACAAACAGTACAGTGATACACACACAGTCCTGACTCCCACCTCACACATATTGATAAATGGAAATTTTCTATCAAATGCTCATCAGTACTGAAATAAGAAAGTTTGGCTTACCATGTCTAGATGACTTTACACTTGCTAGAGAGGATGGTCCTGGGAGAAGTTAAGCAAAATGGAAGGACACCATCATCACAATAGCAATAACACGGGGAAACAATTTATTGCCTTTGTATGTCCATTAACAATACATTTAACTAAAACTTGGATGACACGTCCACCCCAAGCCCATGTGTAATAAATCAGAATGTGTTATTAACTGTATCAATCTATAAATAGGCCCCCCCAAAAAAAATATTAAACCAACTTAACTGTTGCTTTCAATATTTTACTATACAAGACATTATTAAAAATTGACATATGTAAGCTTACCTGGAAGGTCCTCCTGGGACATAGTTGTCCTCCCTGAAACAGCAGCACCAACATCAATTGCATGCTGTTGTGCACTTTTCACTGAGCTCTCTGGATCCTTGACAGTGGACAGGAACTTTTCATTTGGTGTCAGTGGTGGTTCTGTAGTAGACCTCCCTGGTAGCCAGCTGTCTATGGGCCACTGCAGCTGCTGTCCTCTTGATGAAATCATATCAGTGGCCCTATGACACAACTGATCATATGTCCTGCTGCGCTCCAGAATGGCATTGATGTTGTTCACTATCTGGTTCCAAATTTATATTCTTCCAGACATGAAAGTCTTGGACAATGACTTCATTCTCAGAGTCATTGAAGGGGGGTTGCAGGGATTGAGATGCATAGTCTTAGATGTCATAAAACACAGAAGAAGGATATAATACATAAATAAAAGTCCTTCTTGGATACAACAGATATTATTAGTTTTTCAATATTACCCACTGGAGAAACAAAAAACTTCAGTTATTCAAATATAAAACAGGGTTATGTGGTCGTAACAGATCACAGTCACACGCAAACCAGGGTTTGATCTAAACGAAGGACAAACAATAACAAAGCAAATCTCTGTAAAGTCAGTATTTTGAGCTTTAAAGATTTTGGTCTCAGTATTTTGAGTTTAGGTATTTTGAAAGTCAGTATTTTGAAGTGGAACCATATATATATTTATATATATATATATATATATATATATATATATATATATATATATATCAGGGTCAGTTGGTAGATATTAGTGTCTTTATAGTGACATATTGGCATTGACTTTCAGGCTTATAGTGTTTCAGGATTCTGATAGGGAACCATATATATATATATATCCTAGTTACATGTGAGCAAATCAAGTATATAATTGAAGAATTCAATCATACCTTATCAAGATCAATAGTCTTCTGTGTAGATAAATCCAAAGTAATAACAATCTTCTGTGTTATCCACATACACAAGTCTCCTCACCTCCAGGTTCCCGAGCTACATGGTTCCCTTTTTTATAGTGTAGATTCAGGTCTGTGACCACAGTGAGGATGAAAATGAGGTAAGAACTCATTAGAATTGCTGAATCCCAAAATCTTGGCTCTGTGTAGCAGGTGCAAAATGCAGGCACTCCCACAGTGTTTGTTGCGAAAAGATTGCAACTGTGAATGATTACTGGTAGGGAGAAGGAAAACACAACAGCAATTCAGACTCCTTTACCTGCAATAGATGTGTCAGCCAGGTTCTTACTGAGTGTAGAAGTAATTGTGTCATGGTTTTAAATGTAAGTAAGCAACACACATTTTTCTCAGTTTCTGTTCGGTAATATCCAAATTCTCTTGCCTTTGTTGAAAACTGTATATTATTGCCATGTATTTATTATTGCCATCTCACCCCCTAAAGGGCCTATCTCAATACCAAACGATTGCCAAATTCTGGTAATCATGGCCACACAGGTAGAAAAATACACTCTCCAAAGCTAAGAATACAGCATTCATGGGACCAGACAGCATCCTGGGCTGTGTACTACATGAACTACAAAATGAACTGTCACCTAAGTGTCATGTTTAATCATAGCCTCACCTCAGGCTTTGTGCCCAATGAGTACCACACAGCTACAGTTATCCCACTCCACAAAGGGGGATCCACCTTGGATCTCGGGAACTATTGTCCCATCAATCTGATGAGCCTGATCTGCAAAGCCATGGAATGCATTGTCATGGAACTTATAAACAAAGACATTGGCAACCATCAAACACTAGAACCCACCCAGTCTGGTTTCGTAAAGGGCCGATCTTGTCTCTTCAACCTGATTTGATGACTTTGAATCAGTCTCCAGAGACGTGGATGAGGGTAAGGTGGTCCACACAGCCTATCTGGACCTTGCCAAGGCCTTCGACACCATCACTCACTCTGGAATCATCGATAAACTTACTAAGCTGGGCATTAATCCCAACATCACTCAATGGGTTGCCAACTGGCTTACTGACAGAACCCACACTGTAAAAGTAGCCAACTCAAAATCCAGCTCCAGACAGGTGACAAGCGGAGTACCTCAGGATTCAGTCCGGGGACCACTCTTGTTTGGCATCTACTTCTCTGAAGTACAGCCTAGCACTAAGGGACTCTGGTTAACAAAGTTCGCAGATGACTGCAAACTGGGGGCCATTATTGAATCTCTAAATGATGTGGATATTCTACAAAAGGGCCTTACAGAAACATGCTTGGTGCCAGAGCCATGGGCTCAAGCTCAATGCCAAGAAATGTATAGTTATCCCCTTTGGGAAAAAAACATGTACCCATGAATTACCACATAAGTGACAGTACACTAAACACCCAAAGTGTGATAAGGGACTTAGGGACACAGGTGGACAGTGGTCTCACCTTCGATAACCACATAACCACAACAGTCAGGAAATCCTTCTTCTATGTGGCACACCTCATCACTAAGGGCTTTTCATCCAGAAAAAGGAGGTCATTGTCCCACTGTACTCATCCCTCATTAGACCCATTATAGAGTACAATGCCCCGTTTGGTATGTACCTCACAAGACATCTGCAACAACTGGAAAGGCCACAGAAATACATCACTAAAAGAATCACAGGCCTAAAGCAGATGCCCTATGCTGACCATCTAAAAAAAACTCCAGCTATACACAAGGCCATGTCAAAGCCAGTGCTGTTGGACATGCTACACTTAAAGAAACCCCAATCCCTCAGAGCCACATGCTCCAGGGATCTAAACCTGGTCATCACAATGAACAAAATATGCTGGAGGGATAGATTCCTGACCCAGAGACTCCCCATACTCTGGAATAGACTGCCCATACATGTCAAGCTGAGCACCTCTTTGGCCCTCTTCAAAAGGAACCTTGACAATTGAATGGGAGATAGGAAATTGACTCTGGGGATCAAGTCAGTCACCCTGCTAGACAGGGAAGTAAATATTCTGGGAAGAAATAGCCAGGGAATTGTTATGGCTAGGCTTGTATAGGCCCTAGGGCTGATAGCCTAGTACCAACGTATGAATCTATTAATATTCTCATACATTTTAAGGACGATTATACAAAATGCTTTACAGACTGCATGTGTCAGTTATCTGCTTAGATAAGAGAAGAATGAACACCATACAAAGATAAGACAGAGCTGCATTGCTGCAAACAATAGTCAGAAATGGTTGTGTGATCACTCATTGCACGACCTCTAAAATTAACACATGTACAAACAAGTGCGTATACAAGTGTCATACGTCTTGTTAAAACTGTAGATGATTTTGGATTTGCATGTATGCACAATGATTTTTATTATTGCTATAAAGCTGTTTCTGTGGCAGAGAGATATAAGACATGCTTACTCAGGGTTGGTGCTGGTCCCCAGAAAATGTCAAGTTGAGGGCCTCCTACGCACTTCCATTCTAAGTATCAACCTCTCACTGCCCCCCACCTAATCAACCTTTCAGTTTATGCTGCAAACCTTTAGGAGTAGTATACACAGACTGACCTGTAGCTACAATACTCTTACTTTACAGCAGTCCTGCGTACCACATTATGTTGGCCCATATCACATAGAGGCATTTACAGTTACTGGCATTTAGTCACAGCAATGATATATTACAACAGCTCTGTGTATAGACTGGACTTGGGTGAAAAGGTGCCCTAGGCACTACATACAGTTTCAGCTCCTCCCCATACATACTCACAACCTACAGTCCTCACCCTGTTTCCTCCCATTTTGGGCTCCCTATACCATGCAAATTACTTCTTAGGTTCATAGGTTTGTACTAGGCTAATGGCCCTGGGGCCTTTACAAGCCTAGCCCATAGAAGTGCCCTGGCATTCTGCCACCCATTGTTAGTTCCCAGTGCCTCTATCAAGTAGAGCCACTGGAGTGATCCCCGTGGTGAACTTTCTATTTCCCATCCACGCATCAAGATTTCTCATGAAGAAGGCTAGTGAGGTGCTCTGCTTGACATGTATGGGAAGTCTATTCCAGAGCATGGACAGTCTCTGGATTATGAACCTGTCCCTCCAGTATGTTCTGTTGATAGTGGTAATGAGGTTGAAGTCTCTGGAGTGTGTGTTCTGACCCAGCCCTACTTGAAATGCTACATCTAAAGAAATCCCCATCTCCCCGCACCACACGCTCCCAACTAACGATGGGTGACACAATGCCAGGGCACTTCTATGGGCCAGGCTTATAAAGGCCCCAGGGCCATTAGCCTAGTACACACCTATGAACCTATAAGAGCATCAGCTCTTAAATATCCAAGGTTTGCACTGAGATCAATCACTCTGGGCTGCTGATCTCTCTAGTGCTTACCTGGCTCTTGCTCATTATCAGCTTTATCCTAACAGAGTAATATCACAGCCCTGTTCAGGTTAAAAAGCATAATCAGAAAATTAATACATTTTCCTACTCATTTTCACCAACCAGCAGCAGCTTTTGTGGCAGCCGTACCCCCACAGTCAAGGATGATTAACAGGGATCTCCTGCAGCCATGGGTGTTGTAGGTACCTAAAGCTAGTGCTGTTGTTAGTTTTAGTGGAGAGAATGTTCACCCTCAAGGTTTAACTAAGCCAGGGGCACTCTGTTGGTGGTAAAATATTTAATAGAACTGTGAAGCATGTTACTTGATAAAACATTGTTACTATAATCAGAGATATCTTTGAATTTTAAAGGAAATATAAATAGGAGCTGCTATTACCCACCTGGTTTATTAAGTGTACAAGATTGCTGTACTAGCTTTTGTTGGTTTGACAGACATGTTATAAATATCAAGATAGGATAACTTGTTGGAACAGGGGTCCCCCAGAGACCACAGGGTTTACTGGTGTCTAAAGCCCTCTATGCCCTTACTGTGTTTTGTAAGTTCATTGTATAAAAATCTTTAATGTGTACTAACATTTTATTTTGTAATGTTGTTTATTTATTTTTTTAATACCACTATTTGTGTGGCTTGCAGCTTAGCACAAACACAGGAAATACAATAAATGTACTTCTATAAATAATACATAAACTACACTTGTGAATTTTGTGTGTGTGTGTGTGTGTGTGTGTGTGTGTGTGTGTGTGTCTGTGCACCTGCCATCTGCTAAACACAGTATATACTATCTGTAGATCATGGTTCAAGTCCCATATTTGTCTTTTAAGGACAAAACTTAATAAACACTGCTCACAAGGATAAAACAAGGTGAGCTTTGCTTGTCACTTTTGAGTGCCACTTACCTTTGTGCAAACTTGGCCTAATGTCTCACACATGAATCAGACATTACACCTGCAGATAGGCTGCCGACGTTCTCGATTTCAAAAAGGATATATTGTTGCATCTTTTGCTTTCCTTTATGCAAACCCACTAAGTGGCATTGCACTCATTAGCAAACTTCCCCAACACCTGCAGGTCTAGAAAACCTACAGACAGTAGAAAATTTAAAAATGGATACATTGTATCTTCTATTTTTTGTGACTGCACAAACATGCTAAGCAGCGTTTTCCAGTGGTTAACATGTACTTTATAATGAATATGAAAATATGCAGCTGTTTCCTCACTGGTCCTGTGACAGCGGTGAAAGTGTAGGACTGCAATACAGGTGAGTCTGGATTCTAATCCAGCAAAGTTTTATTCCTGTTGTCCCAGTTTACTTTATATTAACATTAACATGAAAACAATAATCAAACAAATAATTGCCTTCAGCAGGTGCATACACAGGATATCATAGATAATATATGTACACGTGTGTGTGTGTGTGTGTGTGTGTATATATATATATATATATATATATATATATATATGTATGTATATATATATATATATATATATATATATAACACACACACACACACACACACACATATATATATATATATATATATATATATATATATATATATATATATATATATATATGTATATATATGGTCCGAAAACTAATGATCAGTTGGTAGATATTAGTGTCTTTATAGTGACATATTGGCATTATTTGTGTTTTCAGTTTTGACTTTCGGGATTTTGACTTTCAGGCTTATAGTGTTTCAGGATTCTGATAGGGAACCATATATATATATATATATATATATATATATATATACACACACACACACACACACACATATATATATATATATATATATATATATATATATATATATATATATAGTTCACTCATTCAAACATATTTTAAATGTCTAACTGTGGGTATCAGTAGAATTATGGTTCTGCAATTATACATTTATTTTCTGAACTTTCATGTCACACAGATACATGTTTAAACACTCAACTCTTTAATGTATATGTATAAGTAATGAGCAGCTCTAACAAACAAGGTCTCAGTTGCAAAGAGCACTGTGCACAGTAAGGACTTTAAAAATGCACTTATATTCCAACCTTCTCACACTGCATGTGGGACAGGGTTCTAATCTAGCACAATCACAATTTTATTAATGCTCGTCCACTCACTTTTAAAAAAAACAAATAAAAAAATTAAACATAATTATAAATAGCAATAAGTATGTATAGCAGTGCAGCTCATATGAATTATATGTGTGCCAGAGGGTATACTGAATATTCTGATTTGGTAATTATAATTGTCATCTCTGGCCTTGAATGGCCTTTAGACCTGAACAATTGTCAAAATCACATGTATAAACCAGGACCTTGTCAGGTCATGCATGCATATGTCATTAACCCCTCACTCTGTCATGTGTATTTATATATAATTCATGAGCATGTACAACAAGCACTTCTTCTGTGGCAAGACTGAAAAGTCACTTCTGTTGAAGAATCTGTTTTGTCTCTAATGCATAGGTTTGAATCCCACATTGTACAAATTTATTTTATCAGTGTGTGAATCTGCACAAAAATAGTGTCAGGTCATAAAATTTATGCTGCCAATACGTCTGCAAAGCTGAATCAACTAACAGTTACAACAGCAAACACCATAAACTGTCAGAATAACCTTTCAGTTTCAAAAACATCTTTCCTCTCTGGCACTGTTCTTCCCTGCTTAGCATCTTGCAAAAGCAGTTGCCATTGTTGTTCAGGTTTGCACACTAGCAGTAAACATGGTAACATGAACTGGCGAGAAAGCACTATTATCTGTTGCTGTTTGCCCTGACTGGACATATCTGGAGGTAGAAGGAAGGTGCCCAATTTAGGGCTCAAATGTTGGGTGTCAAGGAACCAGAGTCTTTATTGGACTCCTTGTAAAGCACCACAGTTGAAGGCTCTTGCAGGGGGACTATACCAGCTCCCAGTGCAAGTCTGAGGCATGGAATAGACCAGCCAAAGCTGTCTCCAGTGTGACTGGCATTCCACTCACTGAAGAACTGTGCAGGCTCCATTTTAATGACCTCAAAAGACAGGAGCAGGATACACTCAACCAGTGGCTGGCTGAGTTTAGGACTGCTGACATCCCACAGTTGTGTAAGTATACAGATGAAGATAATTTAAACCAGACATGCAGTTGCATATAGGCAAGACTGGTATGCATAATGCTCATCTCTTGTTCTCTTCTTTTTTTTTCCACAGCTAGCTAAGATATAATGGTAAATAAGGAAGCCTATGCTGAGTAAAGCAGGGGGTAAGTATGTATATATGCAGCACAGCATAACTATTATTTTATCTAAAATATTGTTCACAATTTTATTAATGCTCGTCCACTCACTTTTAATATGTATAGCAGTGCAAGCTCATCCACTCACTTTTAATATGTATAGCAGTGCAGCTCATATGAATTATATGTGTGCCAGAGGGTATACTGAATATTCTGATTTGGTAATTATAATTGTCATCTCTGGCCTTGAATGGCCTTCAGACCTAGTAGTGGTAAATTAAGCATAAAGTGGTAAATTAAGCATAAATATCCTAATTGTAAAGTCACACATGCATGCTTCAGTCTTTAGCACAAACCAACTGTAGGGGTCAATTATAATGCTGTAGTCAGATGCTGTGGGTTCAAATACCACAAGTAACAAATATACAGCGAAATCATTTAAAATATAACATAATTTCAACAGAAGTGGCATAAATGCCCTGCTGTTAACTTAATCTGTATAATCTGACCAAGCATATATGCAGTATATGCACATTGTAAGGATTAATTTGAACAACCATCAGTTATAGTTTGTAGTTGTTAAGAAGTATACTGAAATGTAAAAGTGGAAATAAATTCTTAATGTTGTAATAATTCATTGTATGTCACAATGATGGTACTAATTATCTCTTTTTCTTTTCTTTTTTTTTCTTCTTACTCAAGCCCTTATCTCTCTTTTTTATTTTAATACATGTAGTTGAAACATTTCTATGTCATCCATTTCTCACAACTCCAAAAGGTTTTGCAGCACAGGGAGGTAGGCCAACCATTGTGGCTCAGCCTGCCCCCACTCCACCCAGCTCCTGCACCAATGCCCAGCACATCTGAGACCCAACCTGGCAGTACTGCCTTTGCTGCCCCTGCGCTACCTGGGCCCTCCACATCAGGTAACTTTACCCTGGCAGCTGGTGCTGTAGTACCCATTGGGACTAGTGGCAGAGGTGGGGATTTTGTCACCCATCAGGAGTTGAAGGCTTGGTGCATAGGGTCATGCACAGCACTGTTGGTGCACACCTGTGCTGGATGGAGAAGATGCTCTCTTTTATGGTCCATAGATAAAGATGGCAAGCACTCCAACAGCCAGCGGAGTGAGGGGACAGTGATGACAGTTCTGCGGGTGTGGACTAGATTCTCACTGTCCCCATGTTTGATGGGCATAGGCATCTGATGTCCTCTCACTATCTCCAGTCATGGTGTCCTCCAAAATCTTGTGTCGCTCACAGTCCTTGTGTCTTGTCTTGTTTGTCCTGTTTGTCTGCATCTGCTTCCTCACCTACCCTACTTATTTGATCCAGAAATACCTATGTCCCTTACCCAACATTCCTCTCTTACTGAAGTAAAAATTAAAATTGGGCACCTGTCCCACAAAAAATATTGCCCCATACATAGATCTGTACTTTGCACTGGTGTCTTCTCAATACACTTGATTCAGTCCAATTGGCTACAAAGTATGATTGCATTGTTGCCAACCCTTTTTTTAGCTGACAGTCCAAATTCAGCTAATACTCTATACTTATTTTTATTTTACTCTGTTGAAGACGTGGATAACTATGGTTCTTACTGCCGTCCTCCTGCACATTCTTATATTGCTTTCCCTTTGTTCTTTCCTCTGCTTGCCCCATATTTCACCAATTTCTTATCTATCCCATTTTAACACCTTAATCTGGTCAAAGTAAAGAATCACAAACCACACATATAAGTGAAAACAACCTAGTGAAGCCCTTCACTTTTTGTCATCTGTGTTTGCATGGAGTTTGGTATTGTGCACCATTGCTGAGCAATGGTGAATGGCTCTTCAGTGGTGTGGTTATCTCTGATAAATACTGCTTACAAATGCTGCTCTAAGGTAACATGCAGTGAAAGTAGAAAAATAATTATTTAATTGCACTATAAGTACATTTTTTAAAACTACTTGGTACACCTGGATTTGAACCATGTATTTTCTGGGCTCAAAAAGAAATATCTCAGTGCATTTACAACTGCTGCCACAGAGTCTTCTAAGCAACAGGTGTGTTTCTTACACTCAGCACTATCCACACTGCTGACTGACATGCCTTTCTGCTTAAAGTGCTTGATTGAAGATTAGAAAACCAATACAACTGTCATAATATTATCAACAAGGCAGAGACCCGTGTTTGCTCACTGCTTAACTATGCACAAACAAAGAAAGCAGTTTAAATGCATATCTTGCATGTGCAAACACTTTGCTATTGCTCACACAAACCATCTGCTTGGAAAGTGCACAATAGCATGAATTACTTATGTTTACTGCCCATTTAGGGAAGGCACTTTTTAAGGAAAGAACACGTATTTACAATGTAGCCATGTGTTACCTGCACCTATGAACTTGAAACTTTGTGTCTCAGTACTTGTTCTCAAATATATCAACTACAATACAGAAATAAATAAAAATGCTTTCTTATATACTATGTACGTCTTTCTACTGACAATACACATTCAGATTTTCAAATACTTGTAGTAATGTGAACAGCTGTTTGGATATAGTTTGTAAAGCTGTTTTTTTAAAGTACACCCGCACATTGGAAACACAACAGCAAATACTACATTTTGCGCACTCATAAATCTGTTAACATGCAGATCTTTAATATGTTGTCATACATGCCTACACATCCATTTAATTCAGATCTTACAATGTATTTTGTCAAGCATACAATGATGATATCATACACTATATATTGTCCTGCAGCATTGTAAAAGTCAGAGTTGTGCCTTGGTGCTTGCATTAAGTACTGAGTTGTCTAGCTGGTAGGGTAGGGTAATTGCTAGTTAGGCAGGGATTTTAATCTCACTGCAGTCAACTAGTGTGCGTGTGTGTGTCTGTCTAGTCAGAAAAGCATAACTGTCTATACTGCAGTCATCAGTACAATCCCATAGAGTACTAATATTTTTAAAATATGTTCATTAACTATAACGGATAAATGAAAAACTTTAATAAATAAACTATTTAAGCAAACAAAATAACCAGAACAAAAACAACTATTTACAAAGGTGTCTAGTATATAACTTGCACTCCAAGTAATCTTGATATATAAAAAAAGAAGAAAATCCTTGTTGCTAACAAGATTGCAGTTGTTTATTTAGCAGTTCCTTGAGTTTCGTCCAAGTGTTGTTAGAAGTGATAATTCTGGTTGCTCTCATCTGATTGTTAAAAGTTCATAATGAGAAATGGTTGCAATATTTATGAATTCCTTCAGTGTTGAAGTCTGTTCATTCTTTCAAATCTTTGTGATTATTTTTCTCCCAATTAATTGGATGTTGCATAGAAGCAGTAGTGTATTTTCTTTATGCAGTCAGGTATTGGTGTGTTGAATAAGATTAATGGACTGGGGAAAACCGGCAAAGAAACTTGACAAGAAAAATCAGAGAGGAACTCAATGCTACAGATACTTCTGTAGTAACTTTTATTGTTTAAAATAGTACAAGGCAGCTTCTTCAGAAAAATAAAATACACAGTTTGGCGCCAAGTCTAGCATTTAAAAACAAAAGCGTGTCATCATGACATCACTAATTCATTCACCATTTGTATTAAAGATGCACTAACATATTCCTTAAAATAGTAAGTTCAAATAAGCGAACACCTTACCTAACCAATAAAAATTGCCTCTTAAGACAGTTAAATATACATATGCACAAATGTGCAAAGGCGCAACGTAAAGTAATGTTTTAAATTGGAGCTAAGCTGAAAAGAAAAAGTTATTTTAAATATGTTAACTAGTTGATAACTAGATCAAAACCAAAAAACATATAATTCATCAAGTGACAGTCAAAATAGAAAACACTTGAAAACAGTAAAATAAACGATCTAGTCTGAAATTTGTACAGCCATGTTGTTGAATACAAAAAGTAGTAAAGTGATCTAACATTATATATTATAATCATGGACAAGTAGCCCCTCAAAAATCTAAAAGGTAATGATGATAATGATAATAAAAGTAATAATAAAATAATAATAAAAATAATGATAAAGAAAATGAACCTTATATTTAGTAATACTAATCTGTATAAAGGGCTCTATTTGATGTAACTTCTCATTTTTAATAATACAGAGATATTACAATTCTCGTTGAGCCCAGGGTGATGGAAGGCATTGAGCCTAATCTGCCATTCCAATTCATGTAGTTCAAGTAACAAAGACAGAGGGCCCCCTCTAATACTTGGGGGTACATGATCAATTTTATGGAAATTTCTCTATGTGTCTAGCTAGGCGTTTTTCTGTTTACTTCTCCTAATGGCATAGGATCCGTCTTGCCTATATAAAAGGCAGGGCAACTATGACAGAAAGCTCCGTAAATCACTGATTTTGTGTTACAGTTAATTGTGTGTCTTATATGATATTTACTGTCATTCACTGTAAAAGAAGCCCCTTTGCACATTTGTGCATATGTATATTTAACTGTCTTAAGAGGCAATTTATTTGAACTTACTATTTTAAGGAATATGTTAGTGCATCTTTAATACAAATGGTGAATGAATTAGTGATGTCATGATGAGACTTGGCCAAACTGTGTATTTTATTTTTCTGAAGAAGCTGCCTTGTGGAGTGACAGAACAATAAACTTGCGTTAAAAAGTTACTACAGAAGTATCTGTTGCATTGAGTTCCTTTTGGTTGTATTAAGGACTGCTGCTCTCTGATTTTGAATAAGATTAATGATTTGGTTAAAGTGAATTTATCATTAAATAAAGCCTGTAAAAATATTAATATCATCTCGGAATGGTTTAATAACTTCACAGTCAAAAAACATATATTGCCAATCCACTTTAACATTTGTCTTACATCTACAACATGCTACCTTTTTCTTATACTTTAATTCTATTCAATGCAGAGTTATGAAAGTTTTGTGTATAAATTTCCATGTAAACAATTTCCACTTTATAAAAGATGTATATTTTGAAGATGTCAACATATGTTTTATATCTTCTTTATTTGGGTAATAATTAATTTTGAAATAATCCCAATAGCTTTCATTAAAATATTCTGCTGCATTTTGATAATCATATATATTCTGTTTAAAAGTCATGTATCCATTATTCTCTGATGTAATGATAAAATTAAGAAATCAATGAATTTTGGTACAGAAGTTTTTATTGAAGGTTGCATTCATTTAATTTTATTTTCTATTGAAAATCAACAATTCTGTATATATAACAACATATATTTATTTAAATTAAGTTTAGTAGTTATATATTCTACAGTTTGCAATTTTTTCTACATCTGTCAGTTGATTCCAGTATATCAGATTGTTTTCCTTAAATGTATTTATTTTATATAAGTTAAATCTACATATATTATTTTCTGTATATGATATAGGAAACAACAAAAAAACATGCCTTATATCCTGGATTCTTATAAATAAAATTTCTAAAAGTAACCAACATTAAGGAAACATAAGTAGAATTGAACATAATGTTTCTATTTTCTAGTATATAATCTTTTAATATCCAGAGGAATTTATTATTATATTTTTCTGTGTGTATGTTATGCGATTTGATTCCATACATATGCTTTATTGTATGTCTTTCCATTTAACATTATAGGTTTTACTTCACCATAAGGAGATTGTTTTTATAATTGACGATAAAGAGTATAGCTCTATATCCGGCATACCGTTTCCACCCAGAGACCAATCTCTTACATGGTGCTTTAATCCCAATCTAGATTTATTAGGATACCAAAAAAAAAACATAAGAATTAAGGAATCAAATTCTTTTATACTTTTTTAAGCAAAAGGTAGTGAAAGAGGTTGTATTATATATAAAGCTTTTGGTAAAATAGTCATTTTTTTAAAGAAAGTCTCTCTTCTGTAGAAAAAGGAAACGCGTTCCATTTATTAATAAGAGTATTAATAGTAGCTAGACTATTATGATCATTTTCTTCTGGTTTATTCTTAATATTATCTGTTAAAATATTATTAAATATGTATTTTCACCTCTCTCTCTACATATTTAGAAAATCTATCTTCCATATCATTAATATTGGTGTTTATGAGTACATTTTTTTGTTTTATTTTCATTAAAAGTAAGTCCAGATTTTTTTCTGAAAGGATTCTATTGCATTAAATACAGCCTTAAGAGAATTTTTATCATTTAATACCCTCAAAATTTTTGGGCAGGTATAAATAAACTACTGTACCCAGGTCAATCCACCACACCTACTCCCCCAACCTTCACTGATAAACCATCGGAGGATGTTGCTAATAACTTTAATAATTTCTTCACTGAGACTATCCAGACCCTAGCCAGTCAACTACCTAAGTGTTCCTCTAACTTACACTTTTCCCATTCCCATTACCCAATTCTCATTTAGCCTCCTAACAGTCTCTACATCCATTATTTGCTCCCTAATCAAAAAACTAAAACCCACCACCCCATCTGCTGACCATCTCCCTGCTGAATACCTGCAAAAAGCTGAAAATGTCATAGCATATCCCATTTCCATCCTGATCAGCAGTAACATATCAGAAGCTACAGTCCCCTCTCTCTGGAAAACTTCTCATGTCATACCTCTACATAACGGTGGTAGCTCCAGTGATCTCTCCAATTATATGCCTATAGCTATCTTATCACCACTGGCTAAAATTATGGAAAATTGCATCCATAAGCAGCTTCTGCACTATCTAATCCAGAACCATCTACTGGCAAATTCTCAGCATGGCTTTTGATCACATCATAGTACTACCACAGCCCTACTGACCTTCTCTGATGCTATTAACTACAACAGAAACAACAATAGACCATCCTCAGTGCTTTTACTATATATTTCAAAGGCTTTTGATATGGTTAACCACCAACTACTTATTTCCACCTTGAAAGCAATTTCCTTAGACAGTCATTCTATCCAGTGGTTTCAATCATATCTTTGCAGTAGACAACAAGCCATCCTATGGCAAAATAAACTATCCAACCTCCTTTCCAATTCCACTGGAGTCCCCCAAGGATCTATTCTGGGTCCTCTATTGTTTTCTATTTTTATCAATGACCTCCATTTGGCCATTCCAAATGCTAATTGCATTCAATACTCAGATGACTCTACTTTAATCTGCTCAGCCACCTCCCAACCAGTATTGCAGTCACTAACCCAAAATACATTTAATATATCAAAAACTGGCTTTCTGAACATTGACTTATTTTAAATCCAAATAAAACTAAGCTCCTATTCTTCCCTCCCACCCAGAGGTCCTCAGTTTTACCCTTCTCTATGAAATCAAATAATGGTACTACAATATCTCCCGATGAGTGCACAAAACTTCTTGGTGTTTTGGTTGGTAACAGTCTCAAATTCGATAAGTTTATCAACTAAACTATTAAAACCATTCACAAAAAACATGGTACATTATATAGGATTAAACCTTTTCTTACCCCACCTGCTAGAATAGCTCATTCTCATCTACTCCCTACCCTTTTCTATGCCTCCCCTCTACTTACCAACTTAAACAAATGTGATCTTAATAAACTCTCCACCTGTTATAACCACATAGCTAGATTTGCCACTGGTATGCCTTACAGGACACACCACTGTAAGCACCTAAGCTATCTGGGCTGGCTAGAGTTGCCCAGCCTATTAAAGTACAACCAGCTAATAATGGCTCACAAAGTACTTAACCAACCAGACAATATTCCTGCTCTTAAAAATATTATCTACCCCCACAGTAACTTTAGACCACTTCGTTCATCTAATAGACTGGTAGTCCAAACTGTCAAATCCAAAAACATGACGGGTGACTCTCTGTTTGCCAATTCTGTTGGTAAAACTTGGAACTCACTGCCTGATGACATCACTCGGGAGACTTCCCTAACACAATTTAAGAAAAGTCTCAAGCAGTATCTTAATAAACATTGGCTATGCTCCTACTCTAAACCTGACTAAATTTTTGGAATACCTGTGCATTCATACTATGTAATGTATTTTAAGTGTGCTATATCTTAAGTCTTTGACTGCATAACTCAAATGTCTCTACTGAGCTTGTAAACTTTAATTGTATATTTTAGTTATGCTTATTCTTGTAACAACCTTTGGAGCTTTTGGGGCCTTTGTTGAAAATGGACATGTATCCAGTCAAACTTTCCCGGTCAACAAATGGAAAATAAATAAATAGAAGAATGTCATCTGCAAACAATAATATTTTAGAATTTCATTTATTGTTGTTCTGTATACCTTTAATATCTATTCTTGATCTTTTGTAGTTTGCAAATGGTTCCATAATTAAAGTAAATAATAATGATGATAAATAGCAGCCCTGCTTTGTTCCTTTAGAAATTGAAATTGACGCTGATAGATTATGCAAGCAAAAGAGTTTTCATAAAGTAAATTACTGAGTTGTGAAAAACCATTAGAGAAAGTATACTCTTCTAAAACCAATGGTAAATATTTCCAATTAACTGAGTCAAAAGCATTGTTTATGTCTAAACATAACAATGTCAAACTGTCTTTTTTATTGTTAGCAAAATCTATAAAAGTTAATATCCTTTTAACATTGTCATATGTGTTCCTGTTTATTATAAATCCAGTTTCATCATTATTAATCATATATGGCAATAGTAATCTAGCAGCATGTATAGCCATGAATATTTTATAATCAATATTTAAAAGTGAAGTTGGTCTATAAGAGGAATAGTCTGCTGGATTTTTATGAGCTTGTAAAACTGGGAAATAAGTGTGTATTTTAAGATGGGGGAATGTGTGTTACATCTTTAACTATTTGAAAAACTTTATGCAAAATGTGTAACGCCTCTTAAGGTAATAATTTGCATAGTTCCAATATTATGCCATCATTACCAGGTGCTTTGTTAGGTTCTAGTTTTTTTTTTTTTGACTTTTAAGTTCAAACATTAATATAGGCTTATCTGTTTATTTTAGTATATTTCTTAATAAAGGTTTTAATTATTTGATTATATTGATTAATTTTATTATAGTGGGCTCTAAATATTTTTAAAAACATCATTTGTTTTAGTTACTTTTTTCTTACTTTCAGGAGAATACAGTTCTTTAATGTGATTAGATTTAATAAGGATTTTTGTTCTGGAAGCTAATTTATGCATTGATTTGGGGTTTATAGAACAATTAAATAATTTAATCTTCTCTAAATTTGTCATAGTTTTATGGTTTAAAATTTCTAAATATTTTTTTCTCTAATTTGTTAATTCCTTTTACACGTTTTTTTGTCCTTTTTGATCTATTTCTTTTAATTTATCAAAAAAATTCCTGCAAATATATCAAATTTTTATCCCATTGCTTTTTCTAAGGGCATACCAATTCTTTATTTTACCATTTAAGTATGCTTTTGGAGCATCCCATACATAAATCTCAAATATATCTTCCGTGTAATTGATTTCAATAAAAGTTTGAATATCGTTATTAAAAAATTCTTTAAAATATTTTAAGTTAGTTATATAAGCTGATGTCCTTTTAATGGAAATGTTGTTAGTGTGTAATACAAGTTCAAATGTTATGGCATTATGATCAGAGAGTAGACATAAAGCAACTTTTGGTTTACTTAATATATTAAGTTATTAGAAATATATATTTTATCTATTCTTGACTGAAGTCCATGTTTATGAAAAAAATGAGTATAGAAAAGTGAATTTGAATCTGAGAGTTCATTAATATCTTTAATCTGGAATGCATCTATGAACCTTTTTAATGCCTTAGCTAAAGCTGATATTTTGTGTTTTCTTGTAGTATTAGACTGCGGTGGTGGTGCTGCGGTAGCATTTTCACCTCACAGTAAGACGTTGTCCTGTTCGATTCTCAGCTAAAGCGTCTTCTGTGTGGAGACATGCGTGAATGGGTGTACCTTCGTTGAAGGTTGTGCATCAGAGCTGGCAACTCGGTACGTAAAAATCTACTGCCAATCATTAGCGGACCGGAGTTCCGCTGTGGCGACCCCTAACCGGGAAAAGCCGAAAGATACAACAACATTAGAATATTAATCCTTTAATGTACAATTAAAGTCTCCTGCTAAAATTATACTACCTTTTGAAAGTTGTATTATCT
Organism: Protopterus annectens; assembly: GCF_019279795.1. NCBI lineage: Eukaryota > Metazoa > Chordata > Ceratodontiformes > Protopteridae > Protopterus > Protopterus annectens. Next base: position 942,153,550 of record NC_056737.1, on the reverse strand, counting down.
ATTCTAGTTGATGCTTAACTGTTTTAATACCAATACCAGGTATCCAGTGAACATTAATAAAAGTATATAATTTCCCTTTTATTTCCATTGTTACTGAACAAAACATGCCTTTATCATCATTGTATGTATTTAATATGTTAGGTATGGGCAAAGAGTTTTTCCATAAAACAGCTACCCCTCTCTTTTTCTGTTTGTAATGAGAACTACTTAATACTGTGTAATATTTAATATTAAGTCTATTTATATCATCTTGTAATAAATGGATTTCTTGTAGAAGAATAATTTGTGATGCAAATAGACTTAGAAATTTTGTTAAATTACTTCTCTTGCAGCCATTATTTAAACCTTTAATGCTAATGGATATGCACTTTAATTGCATCATGAGTTAACTTTAACAAATAAATGTCATTCTAGTTCTCAGATGTGCTGTTAATAATATACCACGTTTATATACCTTAAACTGCTTATTGACAATAATAAATCTGTTTGTTATTTTTTTAAAATATGTACATATCAACAAGAATAGTAGACATAAAAAGTTATATTAAATTTTAAACATGAGATTCTTTTAACCTTCCTTTCCTTCCTGGAGTCTAAAACTCCTAGTTTGAATAGAAAACTAACCCAACCAATCAACTCAAGAAAAAAAAGCACAATCCAAGACACTCTGCTATTTAGAGAAAAAATATAATAAACTCTTTACAATAACATCACAAATTAACAAAACAATAAATCTTCATAATATTTTGAATTATATTTCAATAGTAATTTCTATTTTGGTTGGGGCACAGAGGCAGCATCCACAAGCTCAATCAAACAACACCTCTGTTACTCTGCTATAAGATCAAAATTGTTATTCAAGCTATCAATATTATGATAGATTAAAATAAACTACTTAAAAGTTAAATGATGTGACTAGAAGTCTCATGGAAGTAAATTAGAAGATACAGTTTCTAAACTTACGCATTTCCATTTCCCCCTTTTTTTCTTTTCTTTTCCTTTAAGAAGGGCTCTGGTCAAATTACCACACTAAGTGTCAGTTAATCCAACAACAAGCCTAGCCCTTCACCAAAAGGCAATGAGTGAACATACTAAACACTGATTTAGATATGAATTTATGTTATATAGGAATGTTAAAATTAAACTTAGCACTTTAAATCATTTGTAAAGATATTTTTTGTCTCTTTAAATGTGTGACATCAGACATAACAGTCATACTAGTCTTTAAGTATCTTCAATCATCCTACATTCAACTATTTCCTGAACTTAGCGGGATAAAAATCAAGTTAAGCACAAAATGAGAAAGCTTCACCTTGCCTAAATGTAAGTGCTGAAGCTCTAATTGTTCTATATCTGCCAGTAACTTTTTGTATAAACTGCTGAAATCTGAACTATGACTGTTTGATCGATCTCGAAGAGCAAAAAGTAAATTGAGTGATTTCATTTATTTTATGTAACCATAAAGAACAATGATCATTTTTAAATAAAGCGCTTACTCCTTTTAGGCTTCACATCATTTTTCATGCCCAATCCTCTTATTTTATTAAATAAAAATATTTTTGGATAAAATTAAGAAGCCTGGATCATCCCCACCTCCCAAGTGCCTTCACAGGAAGTAATAAGTTGTATAAGACAATAAAGAAGACACACAGTTCTAATTCTGTTTATTATTTTGACTTTAGTCCATCAAGCCACAAAAGTAAACATAATGATAATAGATTAATGAACTACAATCCTGTTATCCCTCCCTACCCAATTCCTTTTCGCATTAACAATCTACAATATTCTTAGCTTTATACAAAACAAACACTTTAATTAGCATAGTAACTTTTAATGAATTAAAAGGAGCATGAGAGCTTATAAGAGAATAGAAAAGAGCAGAAGAAGATATATAAAGAAAAAACAACAGAAATAAAACACTTTATGTAACTCAATGTACTAATCAAATGAAAGCATACCTCTTTTAAAGTGTACTATAATTTCTATTGATCATTATGCAGGTGTTTTCAGTATAACAATTCTATATGAATGCATATTCAGGAAATTTGCATGCAAACTAGACAACATTCGTATGTAATTATCAAATATATCATTATAACTTATTTGTTTATTTCCCAATCTCATTGATAGAATTATATTAAATATATGTATATAAACATGTTAATTATTAACATTAAACTGAAAACTGAAAAATAAAATAAGAAAAATATATTAAATGAAAATTAGTTACTTTGTTTAAGAATTAATCCAAGCTTTCTTTTTTACTATAAATATATTAAGAAAGGATCATTGGTAATTAATATTAAACTGATAAAATTGTAAGCCAAAACAGACTAATATTAGTGTTTAAATGAGATGTCATTTTTCTTTTAATTTCTTCTTTCTTTCTTTTATTAGTTTTCAACTGTTTCTTTCTGCTTGTCTTGTCAGGGGGGATGTTGTTCCATTCCATATGCTCTAATTGTTGTATTATATTTGTTTTTTAAAAATGTCATAGTGTTGTCAAGTTAATCAAATAAAAGGAAAATGATGATATATATGTATATATATTATATATATATATATATATATATATATATATATATATATATATATATATATATATATATATATATATATGTGTGTGTGTGTGAAGAAGTTATCCTCTCAAACATCTTATGATGATGTCATCCACTATAAATTGTCCTGCAGCATTATGAAAGTCAGAACTGTGCCATGGTGTTTACATTAAGTGCTGAGTTCTCTAGCTACTGTACTTATGTAGGGGATTTTATTCTCACTGCAGTCAACTTGTGTGTATCTGAGCATTTTTTTCAGTTGGTTGACATTCAAGAGACTATTTTACACCTGTATGTGTGACACTATTACCATTCTCTTCTCACCAGACACTGCTGATATCTTCACTTATAAAGTGTTGTCCAACACTCTCCAAGTCAGACTTTTGATATGGTGCTTGTATTAAATAGTGAGTTCTCTTGTTGGTGTACTTTGTTAGGTAGGGGGTTCTATTCTTATCAGTCAACTGGTGTGTGTGTGTGTGTGTGTGTGTGTGTGTGTGTGTGTGTGTGTGTGTGTGTGTGTGTGTGTGTGTGTTGTTCAGTTGGATGACATTCAAGAGGCTATTTTACACCTACATGCAGGACACTACTATCACAATCCTTTTCTCACCAGACACTACTGATGTCATCACTTGAAAAAGTGTCTGACACTGTTCAAGTCTGACTTGTGCTGTGGCGCTTGCATTAAGTACTGAGATCTCTAGTTGGTGTGCTTAGTTAGATAGGGGTTCTATTCTCACTAGTCAACTGCTGTATGTGTGTTTGTTTATATGGTTGACATTTAGGAGATTATTTTACACCTGCATGTGGGACACTGCTATTACCATCCTCTCCTCACCAGACTCTGCTGATGTCATCACTTATAAAGCGATGTCTGACACTCTCCAATTCAAACTTGTGCTGCGGCTCTACTGTTAAGTAGTGAGTTCTCTAGATAGTGTACCTTAGGTAGGTGGGGTTCTGTTCTCACTGAAGTTAACTGGTGTGCGTATGTGTGGGGTGTGTTTTTTTTTTGTTCAGTTTGTTGACATTCAAGAGATCATTTTACACCAGCATGTGGGACACTGCTATTACCATCTTCTCACCAGACTCTGCTGATGTCATCAGCTATGAAGTATTCTCCAACACTATAAAAGTTGAACTTGTGCTGTGGCTCTTGTGTTAAGTACTGTACTCAGTCAATAGTTAGGCAGGGGTTTTCTTCTCACTAGAGTCAACTGTGTATGCATTCAGAAATCACTATGATGACAATTGTAGAATATGTGAGTCCTCAGCTATGTCCAACCCTCCTCCGAGTGATCATGTCATCCTGTATAACATGCAGTCTGACAGTATTCAAGACAAACCTGTGCTGTGGCAGTCACATTAACTACTATGTTTGCAAACTACTTTAACTACACATATAGGTGTTCTAACCTGAAAGCAGGCAACTTGCGTGAGACAATTTTACACAGGGATGTGACTCCACATCCATGCCCTATTGTCCTCCCAACACATTCTCCTCAGCATGCAAATATGCCATCATACTCCATAAAGTGCAGTGCTGCAGTCAGACATATGTGGTGTTGCTGCTGTGACATTGCATTGCATTCATATTCTATGCCTACACAGGTGTAATATTCAAATCAAGCCCTGTCTACTGGTGTGTGTGTGTGTGTGTGTGTGTGTGTGTGTGTGTGTGTGTGTGTGTGTGTGTGTGTGTGTGTGTGTGGTTGGTGGTACATTATGGTCATTGTATGACCTTTGGAATAGTTCTTCATTTCATTACAACTTGAGGTACCTTCCACATAGCCCCATGCATCCGCCTATTTCCTCTGGCCACATGACATTCTTCTTGTAGAGGAGTGGAGGAGGTCCTCATGTTAAATATGCATGCACACATCTTGAAGCAGAGTCCTTCCATGAGCCTCTGCAAGCCACATTCAGACTACTGCATGTGCAATTGGTAATTCTGTCATGGTTGGTACACATGTCCCATATAGACAGTGACAGGATGTAATGCAATTTAACAAATATATACATATGCACAATAGTCTTACTATCTTCCATAATATAAATATAGGTATTTTTTTTTTACATGATATAGTAATGGCTAGGATTTCATGTGATGTTGGCCGTCAGCCTATTAATGTCTATGATGCAATGAACATTTGACATGTCAGTGATGCTGTCATTGATACATGCTATATTGAGGTGTGGATGTACAGTATGGCTACAAGAGAGTATTACAATCTGTGATGTGAGCTAATGTATTGATGGCTATTGCTACCATTGCATTACATGCTCCTTCTGCAACAGCTGCAGTAATATGGAACCTGAGAACTGTTGACATGGTATGATATTCTTTTATTAGGACATGTGTTGTTGTAGTGGAGCAGATCAACCATCTACACAGTTGAAATTCCACCATCACAGTGACACTTGCATTATGGCATAGGTGTGCATATGTCTATATACCATCATTACATGCTCTGTGACACACATCAGTATACATTCATGTTGATTACAGTCACATAAATCTTGTCTCATACACATGTTGTTATGCTGTGATATACACAGCCAATGTATCACATGTTTTGATACAATTTCAACCTTGTGGAATTCATTATATGTGCAGTTATGTTTCTATACCTAAGGATTACTGAGGTTGTCAGCAGCACCGTTGTGTGACTATTATCATTTGTGTAAGGAAGTGTTATGCATGCACCACAAACAACTGATTTGTAATGTGTCCTGATATGGCATCAGGCTGCTCAAACACAGCTTTCCCATGAACCACATATAGGCATATGTTGTGCATTTGATATAAGTACATAACATTAGTACAGTTGTACGACTGTGTATATAGTACCAGTGTGTGGAATGGGATCAATGACTAGGGTTGTATTTGTAGGTCTTTTCACAAATCATTTATTACAATAAATTTGAAATGTTAACTGGAATATACAACTAAGCATAGCTCTGCATGTGGATGCCACCAGACATATCCATCCGGAGGAAATAGACAATCTGCTAGCTGACAGTTTGCCTTACACATCATCACCCTGTCACCACTGGCCATCAACCAAAGTGTACATGCAAACATTACTCAGTTTCTATTCTAAGGAGTGCAGCACATCTATGCACTCTCTATGGCTAATAAACACAGAATCAATAGGCCTGACAACATCACAGGTTGCCTACAGTGTGACTCAAAACATGAACCTACCAGACATGGCTGCATCCATACTTCAACACATCCTTCAGACAGATTATGTTCCCATAGAAGGGTGTATGTCAACATGCATCCTTCTGACTGTGGGGGGGAACATCACCTGATGTATGCATGTATTGACACATCCTGACTCTCCTCATCTGTGAGGTAGACAAACAAGTCACCATGGACCTTTTCTAAAAGGATACAGGTAATATCCCTATAATGTATGAAATATATGCGTGATTTGTTCAGGCTATATCATTTCTGTGACTTCTGTTAGATATCCTCAGTAGGGGTCAACAAGGGCATGCATGATCACAACACTATCATCTTGCATAACTTGACCTGGCTGAGGCATTTGACACAAATCCACATTAAGGTATTACTGAGACACTGTCACAAGTGGTCATAAACATCTATATCACCAAGTGAGTAGACCACTGGATCACATACGTGACAGATATATATGTCAAAGTGTGCAAAATGACCTACATGTAGAGTCCAATGGTCAGGTCCATACATTAGGGCTCTGTGCTAGGCCCTTTCCTGTTCATTATTTAAGCCTCAGATGTCAGGAATGGCTTACACATCCTTTGTCAAAACTGGGAGGCACTGCAGATTGAGATTGAACTTGAACCCAAATGTGATATTAGTATAATAAAAACAGTATCAACACATACAAAGGATTGCTGCCGTAGCCATGGAGACAGAGGAGATGAATAAAAATATTATAATATAGACAGTGCACCCCTATGAGTAGAACAATTGGTATGTGAGTGGTGACTACTCCCTTGTATGTAACACAGCTCCTGAGTATGTGCAGGACATCCACATCAAAGGGCATTATAGTCCCATAGTTCCCAGCCCTCATCACACCAATAACTGAGTACAATGCACCCTTTTTCATGTACCTCATAACACATCTTCCAAGAATGAGTTACTGAAGTGCACTACATTTGCCACAATGAGCTCCCACACATTGTATTGGCCATACCTATTTGACCTATTTGCTTATTTTTTTTTTTTTTTTGCTGTTGTTGCATAAACATTGTTTGATGGTGCGAAACCCCCATCAATGTGTTATACAAGATGCATGTGCATGTTCCTGTGATGCACAAAATACATACATACATTATTGACAACGTTGATGGCATGGGTTAATTCCTGACAGTGTGTATTGTACTATATATATATGTATATATATATATATATATATATATATATATATATATATATATATATATATATATATATATATATATATATATATATGCACACTTGTCACCTAGCCAGGATTGCTCATAATCTTGCATACAGGTATAACAGTGTCCCTCCAAACACCTCCAGCAGATGTTAACTTTTGAGAAAGGGCTGCTTAATTCCCCTCATAGATTGCTGACAAATCATGACAGTTATACAAGCGTGCTCTTGCAAAACCATCTATGATTACTCACAATCACATATTTTATGTCAAAAACATAGGATTAATAGTGCTATTATTCTGATATCATCCATAATTGTGTGTGCTTCTGTCTGCTGTTCCCCATGAGCCTGTTACTATGGTCTCACTTGGTTGAGCCCTGTACTGACATTACATTCATATTCAGGTAACTCATTTTGCATAGGTTCATAATATGCACCCAACTCCTATTGTATATACCTTTCCTGATATATGTCCTGTCCATTGTTCATGTCAGGATGCTTATATCACAAAGAATTATCTTCATTGATATGCCACCTTGTGTGACAGTTACATAATATACAATAACTGTGCAGTATGTACTGTATCATGTAGATATGTGATTGCTGTTCATGCTACAACTGTCATCATTGACATCATGTAATCTGCTGTACATTACCATGTTTCATCTATCCTCTTCACATGTTCCTTCCTACAATTCATCTGTGTGTCCATTTTCAATACACAAACTTCCCCTGACTATTTTATTTCTAATGCAGACTATGTACCCTTACTGATCATTTACAAAACATTCAGTATGCCTGAAGCAGGTTTCCATATTACTCTGCACTTTATACACTTTCATGTAATGTGTTGGAACTATATAACCCTGGTAGTCACTGTGGCTTCCTGCGCAATCCTGCAGACCTAGTTTGCCCGTAGCTAAACAGGTGTCTGTGTTTGCAGATGTTTATGTTGCTTTACATGGTGTCCTGGTCAGCTACACTACATTTGCTGGCCATGAAACTGCACTTGTTCATGTTTCAGTGCTGTGCATGGCATGCATATGCAATTAACACTGCTGCTCATTGTGCAAAGATATAAACTCTGCGAAGGCTTTGAGCTAAGCCTACATGGAGTTTATTGAATCCCCAGGTATAAGTCCAGGTTTTGCAGCTGAAACAATATCTTGTATAATAGGTAAACCATTTTATTCTTAGATTGGGAGCCACTTGGCATTTCTAAGAATGATGTAGTAGTGATATCAAAGAATGATTCAGTAGTGAAATCTAACAATAATAAAGTAGTGAAATCTCGGTATGATGCAGTAGTGATATCTAAGAATGATGTAGTAGTGATATCTAAGAACAATGCAGTAGTGATATCTAAGAATGATGCAGAAGTGATATCAAAGAATGATTCAGTAGTGAAATCTAACAATAATAAAGTAGTGAAATCTCAATATGATGCAGTAGTGATATCTAAGAATGATGAAGTAGTGATATCTAAGAATAATGCAGTAGTGATATTTAAGAATGATGCAGAAGTGATATCAAAGAATGATGCAGTAGTGAATTCTAACAATGATGCAGTAGTGACATCTAAGAACAATGCAGAAGTGATAGCTAAGAATGATGAGGTGGTGATATCTAAGAATGATGCAGTAGTGATATCTAAGAATGATGCAGAAGTGATATCTAAGAATGATGCAGTAGTAATATCTCAGAATTATGCAGTAGGGAAATCTAACAATGATGCAGTAGTGCTATCTAAGAACGATGCAGTATTGATATCTCAGAATGATGCAGCAGTGGTATCTCAGAATGATGCAGCAGTGATATCTAAGAATGAAAAGGTAGTGATTTCTAAGAATGATGCAGTAGTGATATCTAAGAATAATGCAGAAGTGATATCTAAGAATGATCCAGTAGTGATATCTAAGAATAATGCAGTAGTGATATCTCAGAATCATGCAGTAGTGATGTCTCAGAATCATGCAGTAGTGAAATATAACAATGATGCAGTAATGATATCTCAGAGTGATGCAGTAGTGATATCTCAGAATGATGCAGTAGTGATATCTCAGAATGATGCAGTAGTGGTATCTCAGAGTGATGCTGTAGTGATATCTCTGAACTATGCAGTAGTGGTATCTCAGAACAATGCAGTAGTGATATCTAGAATGATGCAAAAGTGATATCTAAGAACAATGCAGTAGTGATATCTCAGAATGATGTAGTAGTGATATCTAAGAGTGATGCAGAAGTGATATCTCAGAATGATGCAGAAGTGATATCTCAGACTTATGCAGTAGTGAAATCTAACAATGATGCAGTGGTGATATCTAAGAATGATGCAGTAATGATACCTAAGAATGATGCAGTAGTGATATCTTAGAATGATGCAGTAGTTGTATCTCAGAATGATGCAGTAGTTATATCTCAGAATGATGCAGTCGTGATATCTAACAGTGATGCAGTAGTGACATCTCAGAACAATGCAGTAATGGTATCTAAGAATGATGCAGTAGTGATATCTCAGAAAGATGCAGTAGTGGTAACTCAGACTGATGCAGTAGTGATATCTACGAATGATGCAGTAATGATATCTAACAATGATGCAATAGTGATATCTCAGAACAATGCAGTAATGGTATCTCAGAATGATGCTGTAGTGATTTCTAAGAATGATAAAACCAATTAAAACAATGCAAAACAGGCACAAAAAACAAGAAAACAGGACCTCCTTTTAAACAAAAAACTCATTTTAATTAGATACTGAGCACTTTTGTCTTAACGTAGATTAAAAAGACTTTATCTGAGTAAATAGGTGAAACAAATCCACACAAAATTTAAAAAGGTATGCAGCCAATAAGAAGCTGCCACAAAAGAATATATTAACTCGTCATGCATATTCAACAGTTGACTTAACATCAGTATTTAAAGGTATATTGTATGTATGTACAATTATTAAAAAAGCAGTTCCTATAAATTTTCTTCTGATAAATAACCCTTCAAAATAGAAAATATAATAAAATAAACCAACACAGAATAATAAAAATTGTATATAAATTGAATAACTGGATGCTTGTTAAAACATTTAAACACACGCTGCTTTATATTTTAACACACTGCTCAACGAGGACACATCATTTAAACCTGGTGCAATGATGGCATTGAGCCTGAGTTGCCAGTTTAATTCCTTTAATTCTAACAATGTATCTACATCCCCACATAAAGGTGTAGTCAAGTCCCTGTCGATAACAAAGAAGAACTTCTTAAAATTTGGACAATGAATAGTGTGCCTATAAAGGGCATTGGTGTTCTTCATTTTCTTACTATCGTAATAGTGTTCTCTAATTCCATCCGTTAACTTCCTGATCATTTTCACCATGTAAAATGCATTACAAAATCCACAGCTAGCCAAGTAAACCACATATGTGCTATTATAATTGCAATTCCCCAGACTGGCTCATGGATGTAGTTACAAATCCTACAGCATCCACATTTTTGCATTTTAGTTTGGGTTAACACAATCTTGGCTGATGTTGCTTCCAAAAACATTTTAATGTTCTTACCCTTGGAATAAACTACCACTGGGACTGCCCCAATGTGTTTTTTGTACTCATCAGTGAAAATCATGTCCCAAAACCATTTAACAACTTTAACATATTGCTGAGTGTTAATAATAAAAGGTATAATAACCAATGGGGTAGTGGCATCAAATGTTGTGTGGTAATGGTAATAGTGGGGTTGATGTTCCTATTCACCTCCTCCCCAGTGTCAATAACCTTCCTCAGAATGGGGGCAAACCGATCATGCCAGTGACCTATGACTTCCATCTTAATTTTCCTAAGAAGCTGCATAGGATATCCCCTACCCAAAAAAGCCAAATAAGATGGTGCAGCTCATCATTGAACAAGGTATCATCTGCAATTAGATGAGATAGTCTAACCATAGTCTAACCATCTGTCCCTTTACCACAGACTTCTTTTGGTAATCAGGATGGCAGCTGTCATAATGAAGATAAGTATTCGTAAACATTTTCTTCCTATAAATAGTTGATGTGTAGTACTCAAGGATCCTGTCCTTCCCCAAAGTAATGTTAAGATAATTAATACTTGTACTGTTGCTGAAAAATGTAAATCTCATAAAGGATGTAGAATTCTGCCACTGATTTAAACACCTTCCCATTCCCTCAAACTACCCTTCCATAAAATTAATATATCATCCAAGAAGCAGTAGCAACCATGTGTTAATGCCAAAAATTGGGGAGTGAAGACCACTTGTCTTTCCCACACAGCCAACACAATGTTGGCATAAATGGGGGTACACGCTGCACCCATGGCAACCCCTGAGGTTTGATGGTAATATTCTCCCTCAAAATAAATGAAGTTATTGTGGAGAACTAAGTGAAGAACAGTAGTAACAACTTGAATGTCCTTATTAGAAAAAGATATATATACTCAGAGAGAAACGTATAAAACCACCCATAAATAAATAAGATCCACAGTCTTCTTCTTTTTCTTTCGGCTGTTCCCGTTAGGGGTCGCCACAGCGGATCATCTGTTTTCATTTCTTCCTGTCCTCTGCATCTTTCTCTGTCACACCATCCACCTGCATGTCCTCTCACACCGCATCCATAAACCTTAACTTAGGGCTTCCTCTTTTCCTCTTACCTGGCAGCTTCACCCTTAGCATCCTTTCCCCAATATAAATAAAATGTCCTTGTTGAACGTCAAATCCTTAATTGTCTCCAAAAGATGTCAGGAATCTTTAAGAATATGTGACTCAGATTCCAAAACAGTTTTACATTTTAAATCAACAAATTTAGCTAATGATGCAGTCCTAGAACACTTAGTCTACAAAAATTGTCTTTTTTTTTGGGGGGGGGGGTCACTAGCATTTCTGTGTATTTTGGGTATACCAAATATGGAAGCTACCCTTGGTTTTACCACATTAAGGTATTCCCATTCATTATGTTCCTTTTCCCCCTGTAACACCAGATCCAATAAGCAGAAATCTAGCTTAGCATAAGCTATATTTATTTCATTTAAGGAGACCCTACTATAAGTAGATTCATTGGAAAGCAATGAAAACATTTTGGAAGAGTAATCAATACTTTTCATAATAACCACTCCCCCTCCCTTGTCTGGTTTCATAATACATACACTTTTATTACTAACAAAGGTGTTTAATAATCCCATTTCTTCTCTTGATAAATTATCTAGGGTCAACTTTTTTTTTTTTGTTCCTTTTATATAGACTTCGAAATTGACTTTCACACATCCTCTCAAATACTGCAACCAGAGGGCTGGGGGTGGAATGAATGTACTATACCTACATAAACATTCTGAATTTACATTAGCAGCTTTGTGAAGAAACAATAATTTAACAGTCAAACATCTAGTAAATAACTTCAGTTGTGTAACAGCATTGACTATGTCAAGTTTAAAACTAGGAATAAAATTGAATCCTTTTTTAAAAATATGCATGACTGTTTCTGAAAACTCAACATCAGATAAATTAAACATCTTGAAAGGTTCTGAAAGACATTCATTAACAGGCTTATTGTAACCACAAGTACACACACTTAATGTTTGTACCTGCCCCTGCCCCAAAAGTTGACAAATGTCTCTCCTATTTGGTGATTCGAATCTAGTCTTGTGCGCTGGTTCACTTGGTGGTTGGCAAGTCTTTTGAACCAGTGAAACTGCAGCTCATTTAAAAAAAATATATATCATCAGAATCACCATTGTCTATAGTGTCATTCACTGAACTCATACTGTCCCTGAAAGACACTGTTCTGTTTACTTGACCCTGTTTTGGTAAGGGATAAGCTCTCCACTGCTCATAGTCTATTTTATCTCTTCTGAGATTGTACATTTTGTGCTCTTTGTTCTTAATAACATTAGAATCCACCTTGTGAAAAATATCAATATACTTTTTGTTTAATATTTAGAAAAGACACATCCTTTCTAATTCCCTCATTTAAGGCCCTGAGTTCTAAATCAAGAGCAGTTATTTTAAAGTCATTGTCTTTCACAATGATTCTAAGCATTGAAATACCTGTGTCATTGAATAACTTCACCAGCTCATGGTAAAATTGAGAATTAGCATCAATTCCGTTCGGACATTTTGAAACACGTAATCCTTTAGGCACAAAATTTTTCCTTATACATTCCAATAAATAAGCATTATCAAGTTGTAAATTCCTTATTTTGTGAAGTTCCTTTTCAAAATTCAACAATAATGAACTTAAAGAATGTACCTCCTGCTCCGCATCAGTGCAAGAGGGAAAAGCAAAACATGTGAAATGTAACCAGACATCCATATTAATGTTGTGCTGAATACTCGTTACTGGTTGGATGAGAGGCCCAGTGGTTGGAATTGTGTCTTGGTGACCATTAGCTACGACTTTAGCAAAAGTCTGAGGTGGTTGGGAAAACATATTTTGACTCACCTTAATTCCCTTACTGGAATGACAGGGATTTTGCCTTTCAGGCACACCAGGAGCCACATACTGAGTCAGTTGTTGTAGGAGTAGGGTAAGATCCATGGTATAACAGATACAAAGAAAATGGCAATATAATGAAACTCAGGCAGATTCCCAGTAGACCAGTAACCAAAACACAAAAACCAATCAAAACTAACTCAAAACAGGCAACCCCCCCAAAAAAAAAACTGGACCTCCTTTGAATTTAAAACAAAAACAGAGTTTAATTAGATACTGAGCACTTTCGTCTTAACATAGATTAAAAAGACTTTATCTGAGTAAACAGATGAAACCAAGCCGCACACAGTTTAAAAAGGTATGCAGCCAATATAAAGCTGCCACATAAGAATATATTAACTAGTCATGCATATTCAACAGTTGACTCAACATCAGTATTTAAAAGTATATTGTATGTATGTACAATTATTAAAAAAAAATCCTATATAGTTTCTTCTGATAAATAACCTTCCAAAATGGAAAATGTAGTAAAGGAATCCAACATAGAACTATAAAAATTGTATATAAATGAATAACTGGGTGTTTGTTAAAGCATTTAAACACAAGCTGCTTTATATTTCAACACACCAATCAGTGAGGCCACATGATTTAAATCTGGTGCAACCATTGCATTGAGCCTGAGTTGCTTATTGAATTCCTTTAATTCTAACAATGTATCTGCATCCCCATATAAAGCTGAAGGTGTAATCAGGACCCTGTCAATAACAAAGAAGAAGAGCTTCTTAAAATTTGGACAATAAATAGTGTGCCTATAAAGGGCATTGGTGTTCTTCATTTTCTTAATATCATACTAGTTTTCTCTAATTCCATCCTTTAACTTCCTGATCATTTTCACCACATAAAATGCATTACAAGATCCACAGCTAGCCAAGTAAACCACATAAGTGCTATTACAATTGTACACCCCCGGAATGGCTAGTGCCCTCCTATAGTTGTGCACAACAATATATGAACACTCATGGATGTACCTACACATCCTACAGCATCTGCATATTTTACTTTTCTTACACTTGGAATAAACTACTACTAGGTGTTTTTTGTACTCATCAGTGAAAACCATATCCCAAAACCATTAAACAACTTTACATATTGCTGAGTGTTAATACTAAAAGGTATAATAACCAATGGGGTAGTGGCATCAAATGTCCTGTGGTAATGATAACAGTGTGGTTGATGTTCCTGTTCACCTCCTCCCCAGTGTCAAAACCTTCCTCAGAATGGGGGCAAACCTATCATGCCAGTGACCTACGACTTCATAGGTTCATAGGTTCATAGGTAGGTACTAGGCTATCGGACCAAGGGCCTAAGTAAGCCTAGCCAACAAGGTTCCCTGTCTTATAGGTTCATAGGTAGGTACTAGACTATTGGCCCAAGGGCCTAAGTAAGCCTAGCCAACAAAGTTCCCTGGCGTACGCCAACCCAAGAAAGTTAATTTCCCATGCCCCTGTCGAGCAGAGCCACAGAAGTGATCCCCGGGGTGCATTTCCTATTTCCCATCCACTCATCAAGATTTTTCTTGAAGGGTGCTAATGAGGAACTTGGCTTGACATAGATGGGTAGCTTGTTCCAGAGTATAGGAAGTCTCTGGGACAGGAATCTATCGCTCCAGCATGTCCTGTTAATTGTGGTGACAAGGTTTAGGTCCCTAGAGCATGTAGCTCGGAGGGATTGCGATTTCTTTAGGTGTAGCATGTCCATCAGCTCTGGGTTTAACATAGCTTTATATGTTAGGCAGAGATCTCCTCATAGTAGGCGATATGCTGATATGCTACAGAGCAAAGCTGGAGTTTTTTGAGATGGTCAGTGTAGGGCATCTGTTTGAGGCCAGTAATCCTCTGTGTGAGGTACTTCTGTGGCCTTTCCAGCTGCTGCAAATGTCTTGTGAGGTACATTCCAAAAGGGGCATTGTACTCTATAATGAGTCTAATGAGTGCCGAGTAGAGGGGAACAATGACCTCTTTTTTCCTGGATGAGAACCCTTTTGTGATGAGGTGTGCCACATAGAAGGATTTGCTGACTACCGTGGTGATGTGATTATCAAAGGAGAGACTACTGTCCCCCCTAATTTTCCTAAGAAGCTGCATAGGATACCCCCTATCCAGAAAAAGACAAATAAAATGGAACAGCTCATTATTGAACAAGGTATCATCTGCAATTAGACTAGATAGTCTAACCATAGTCTAACCATCTGTCCCTTTACCACAGATTTCCTTTGATAACCAGGATGGCAGCTGTCATAGTGAAGATAAGTATTCGCAAACATTTCCTTCCTATACATTGATGTGTAGTACTCAAGGACCCTGTTCTTCCCCAAAGTAATGTCAAGATAATTAATACTTGTACTATTGCTGGAAAATATAAATCTCAGAAAGGAGGTAGAATTCTGCAACTGATTTAAACACCTTCCCACTCAAACTACCCTTCCATAAAATGAATATATCATCCAAGAAGCAGTAGTAACCATGTGTTAATGCCATAAATTGGGCAGTGAAACCACTTGTTTTTCCCCACACAGCCAACAAAACATTGGTGTAAATGCAGTACTGATATCGTCTTTGTGCATGGGTCATGAATCATAAGCTTTTATGCCAGCATTAGTATCCTATATTAGAGGCTGTGGATGAGGCAAGGAAGAAAAGGACATGGTTTGTGGAACATATTGACTCATCAACAACTAATTATATTTAGTGAAGTCTGTCTGATCAGTAGTCAGTATCACAATGTTTACATTTGGTACAGAATGTTGTGGACTCAATTCCCACAGCAGGCAGTATGATTTTTGTATGATTAGGCTTAAAGAGCTCCTGAATCAGTAGCCTACTAAGTACATATTAACCTACAAAAACATTATGGAAGTGTTTGATTAGGCTAAAATCCTTAGGATCAATAGCCTAGTAAGTACCTATGAACCTATAAACAATGCTTCAGTGAAAGTTTAAATCCCATATGTGAGTATGTAAGCCATGTTCTCTTCTCCACTTCCACTTACACTAGCCACATTCCCTTCTGCACTTCCACTCATACTATTAGACAGGGAGTGGGGCTTCTCCTCTTTATATCTAACATGGAGGTCACCAAATCTCAGAGGAAGGTATAATGAGCAAAAGCACTATTCGGTGTGTCACATTTGACTTAAAAGGTATTAACAGTTAAGTCCTCACTGAAACAACTGCTTTACTTAAGAGACCATGGCTGGAGATTGGGCAGGATTGTACCTCACAGACCTCACAGACACTAGAACAGCTCTTAACCATGTTCCTTGGTCCGGCCATATGTTCTCTTCTTCATGTAAACTAGGACTTTCTGCATCTGTTATTATACTGTTTTTTATAAGCTGCTTTTTCTGTATAATTTTTGGATTTATATTCTGAACTTGCGTTCAAATATTTTGCTTGCTCCATGTCATAATTTTGAGGGCATTTTTTTTCAGGTGGCTACTACAGTCCTCACTTTGGTGTTTTCACATTAGCATCCTTATCTCCTAATTGTACTAATTCTAAGGTCACCATCCCTTTGAGAAGGTGACAAATACCTTATTCCCTTTTTATAATTTTGAGATGGGTATTTTCAGCCTTTGAAACTGTGATGTGCCTGCTTTTTACCACTCTGGCATGGAAGGTAAGCACCTTTGACAATAATCCATAGGGGAACACCACACAAGTGTACCAGCCAAGTTTTACAGCCAATAACCACACAGTACTTGGTTAGAAACCAGTCAAGAACTTGTAGGCTGCTATATACGCACCAATTTTTCTGAAAACATTTTTTCTACTGCCAATCATACTGGCTATTGTGTAAGTGATATCATAAGATACGCTAACGATGACTGCACATAAATTTTCAGAGTTTGTTATTCATGGTAGTTAGGAAATCCATGTTGTCTTTTTAGCAATGTTGCATGTGCAAATTCTTCACTGGAAACTAACAAATAAGTAGTCCACTATTCACTAGACAAACTGTCTGGAGTCTGTCACACAGCCACAGGTAGATTCATCCACTACACTTATGGCAATTGTGTGTGTGTGTGTGTGTGTGTGTTGGCAGGTAAAAGACCATTGCTCCCCAAAGGCAACTCATATTCTAGCCAGCACAATTACCTGGCAGGCATGCTAAGTTAAACCACTGGTCTCTACTTGAATGGTCCTTATGGTACATGGTATGCCTTGGTCATCATTTTCTGAAATGAGATATTCCACTGCCGGCCCTCATTACATCCCTCCTTATTCCAAATGCAAATATTTTTCTCCCTTATCCTGTCTTTAGACTAGACATGCAGGGATGCACTCACAGCTCCGTAGCCCAAGGGGTGCTTTATGCCTTTCCACAGTCCCCCTGATCCTGCAGCTCCTGTCCATAGCAGAGAGGGTGAAGGCCAAACTGATCTTTCTAGCTTCATTTGGTTGTGACATTTTTTAAGCCTGTTACAGTGGCCTTGTCACACTCTCATATTTAGATTCCAGTGACAAAGTCCCTTCTTTCCCACCTGTTGGACCAATATCACCTTTGTTTTCACAGGCTTATTTCACTAGTGGGCAGAGCTCCCAGACTGTCATATTGTGTGGTACAGCAACTGATGATGGCCAAAAGAATTCTAAACTTAAAGTGAGTGCAGATGAAATCTTTTCTTCATTTTAGGTGACTAACAAGGGAGACCTTCCGCAGAGTCCCTTTTGCTGTGGTCCTGGATATGGTTAACTCTTTAGAGTTGTAATGAGATTCTATACCACCATTTTGCTGTTGTTTCGTAACTGCATAGATGACTAGTTACTAGTTTCATTTGGACTTTTACTTGTGTGTATCTTTCTTTTCAGACTCTCTAATTTTGCTCTTAGAATCTCATTTTTATGCTAAGAAAAGATAAAAAGCCACCCTTTAAACTGATCCATTTGGCTAACTTCAAATTAGTTTTGCAGGACATTCTTGTTTTTGATAGCCGAAACTTTAACCAGAAGGATTTCTTAACATTCCCTTTCTTGATACCTCTGTATTTAGTTAACAAAATGACAGGGTTTCTCTGCATGCATCATGTATGCTTAAGAGACAAAAATGTTCACCCTGTGCAGTAGTTTTCTGCACAGACGATCCCTTTTTCATAACAACTGGTACATCAATATGAGACCTAATTTAGAAAGATGAGCTACAAAGGCATAGGATGCAGGAAAAATAACTATCCACTGCTTGCCTAAATGGTTGGCATATTGCATATTACTTTTGATAAGTTCACCAGAAGTCTGGGTTGCACTTTTAAAGCTTTCTTAATACCTTTGGTAAAATAATGTCCCTATCTTATTAGATCTGTGTGACTGTCTTTGAGTACTGTCTGTTTATTAATGAGACATAAGCTTAGTCATGCCTCCAGATCCACTTTCCTTTGGATTAAGAGTTCTGAAAGGTATTACTTTGTGAGTTCCTCAGCTGAAGTGGCTTTAGTGATTTCACTTGGGATTATCCTCTCTGTCCTGCAGCTAGGGTATCTGAAATATGGTGTGATTATTTAAGGTACTCAAAATAATGATACATTTTCAAAGTATAAACTGTGTCTTTGACATATCTATGTCTTTTCTCGCCTTCCTTTCTTCCCTTTGCTCTAGTACATTGTAGCGAACCTTTTGGGTTTAGCATATCAAAAGCTCCCAGCACAAAATAATTCAGTGCACTTCACATGAGCAATGAATGCAAAAGCAGTGTCTTTGGTAACTCGGGTGTTAGTGATCGCTGGCATGTTACCCAAAATGTTGTGGTGTTGTCACCTTTGACACACATGTCATAGGTTCGCCATCACTGTTCTAGTACTTTCATATGACTTTAGAATTTCTGTTGTTTGACCTTCTTCAGAATTTGCATTCTGTACTTTGTGTTGGAGTTGAGACTGATCTGAATGTCAGTCCTTCCTTTGTTGAGAGAAAAAAATCAGTAAAACCATCTTAGTGCATGGGGCAGCATAGTCCTTGTTATTCTGCAGTCAGAACTTACATTCTAAAGATGCCGCATTACAGTGAGTACTTCATATAACTTTTTGTTGCATGAGATTCATAGATTCATTCATTGTTACTAGGCTAATGACTTGGGGGGTACTTTCTAAGCCTAGCCAAGTTTTCCTGAAAGAATAATAATGTATTGTATTGTATCCAAATAGGACATTGAGGACCAGGCACTTATAAGCTACCTCTGCCCATAAGGAACATGAGTGCTAGGCCTGGTGTAAGTTTCCTATTCCCCATCCAATGGTCTAGGTTGCACTTAAACTGGGCAATATATGAACTCAGTTTCACATGGATGAGAAGCCTGTTCCATAAGAGGGGCAGTCTCTGAGACAAATATCTGTCTCTCCAGCATGTTTTAAGTCTGAGACAAAATTCAAGTCCCTAGACCTAGTATTTCTGGTACTGTTTGACTTAAGAATATGTAGGAGGTTCATAAGTGTGGGGTTTGTGGATGCCTTGTAAGCCAGGCATAGATCACCCCTCAGCAATCTATAGGAGACTTAGTAGAGGGAAAGGACTTAAGGCACTCCACATTGTTATACCTTGTATTCTTTTAGTAAGGAATGTCTGAGGTCACTCTAGTTACTGAATATGCCTGGTCAGGTAGTTACCGGAGGAAGCATTGCACTCTATGATTGGTTTGATAAGGATGGAGTACATCTGGGATAATGACCTCTTTGGACCTAGATGCCATGCCCCTACTTATAATCTGTGCAACATGATGGGATTTCCTCATCACTGTGGCCACATGGTGGTCAAAGGTAAGGCTGCTACCTACATGGGTACAAATCCCTGAACACTATGTTGATTCTTAGGGGCATATTATCAAAATAATTATTAGCTAGGATAATTGACTTCCCAAAGGGTGCAATTTTGCACTTCCTAGCATTGAGTTTAAGACTGTGGCTTTGGCACCATTTGTTAGTCAGAGATAGGCCTTCTTGAAGAATGCTAGTGACTGCAGGGGAGCTGATAATAACCCCCAGCTTGCAATCTGTAAACTTAGTCAGCCATGCCAAAAAGGAGCAGACCCAGTACTGAACTCTGGGGGATTCTACTAGTGACTGGCCTCTTGGTGGAAGTGGTCTCACCTATTTGAGCTCCTGGGTTGAACCAGTGAGCCAGCTGGCCATCCAGCAGGTGATAAAAAGCTGTATACCTAAATTATTCAGCTTTTCTATAATGCCTGAGTGGGGTATTGTATTAAAAGCATTGGCCAGGTCGAGGTAAGCTGTGTGCACAGTCTTGCCTTCATCCAGTATTTTAGTGATCCTCTCAAAAAAGTCCACCAGGTTTAATAGGCATGACCTTCCTTTAACAAAGTTGAACTGTAATGGGTCCAGAATTTGCAGGTTACCTATGTCCTCATTTATTACGTCCATGATGATTCTTTCCATGGCTTTACATATGAGGTTGGTCAGACTTATGGGCTTGTAGTTACCTGGAACAGTGATTGGGCCTCCTTTGTGCAGAGGAATGACTGTAGCCATCTTCCATTCCTTGGACAAAACCTGACTGTAGGCTTCAGTTGAAAAGTGATCTAAGTAGACCAAACAGGTCATATTTCATGCTGTTTATTAACCATGCAAGAATATTATCGGAGGTCGATCGATGTAGTGTTTTTGGCCTTGGAAAATACATTGATGACCTGTTTCCTAGTAATGGTTTGGAGGGTTGTGGTATGTGGTATTTTCTTTGGACTACGGGGTGGGGGATTTGAACTAAACCCGTCAGCCAAAAGGTTGGCAATGCCCTCCGGTTCATTGTGGGTGATGCCACTTACAATAAGTTCTGTGCATTGTTGTATATTTCCCCTGAGGTCGTGGACATAACTGTAGAAAGCTTTGTGGTTTTTCTTTGCCTGAGAAGCTATTTTTTCTTCAAATTTAGCCTTTGAATTATTAACTCTCTTAACTGACTGTTTATATGTAATTGAAAGTGGGCATTTTGCTTTGTCTTTTTGTGTCCTGAGAATGTTATCTTTGGTGTTATTGTAATTGATACAGAGTTGTGTGGTGTCTTTATCTATGAATGCTTTAGGGTATGGTATATTAGCATACCTCTCAATCTCTTAGTGAAAAAAATCTGGGCAAAGCCTAAAATAATGGTGGACAAAGGCCAAAAAGGAGCAGATTTTAATTATTGCTCTTATGAACTTAGAAAGCTCATAGATTAACATAATTTGTGTTAACATGCATTTTCTGAAGGATATGAAGTCTGAAACTAAAATGTATGTCATTATTTAGTGACTTCAATCCTTAGTGATTTGCCGGAAAACCACAAATGTTATGAGTAGGAGACCAAAATGTGAGGAAAAAATCCAGACATTCTGCAAAAATCTGGACAGTTAAGAAGTATGTTTCACAGAGTACCAAATTATCTGCATATAGCTATGTTTCAGAGAATCTGATTGTGATGATGTAAGGTAGTGACAGCTATGCCAGGAAGAATAGGGCAGTGGATTTGTAACATATGCCAGCATAGCTAGCAGGTTCGTAAAAAATTATATGTCATTTGATATCAAACTGATTTGCATAGGTGCTTATGTTGAAAATATATTTGTAAAGCTGCTTGTGTTAAAAATATACTAGCAGCGAGTCCTGCTGGACAGAAAAGAAATACACCTGTATGTCAGACTGTATTCTAACTGTTGAAATTAATATATTGTAACAGAGTATACTGGAACAGAAGAGCTTAATCTCAGTCCAGCTAATTTTGAAAAATAGTCTAAAATTAAATTACCTGGTTTAGGCCATAAATATTGTATCTTACAGTTCTGATTGCAGCCAGAAACAAAATGTCTGTGAAAACCAGGACTAGGGAATCTTACTGTATTGTCCTTAGGGTGAACTAATTGCTACCCTAGAAGGGTGGAAGTTTTATTTTAATGGTTTTATAGCTTCCAGATGCTGTAACTTATCTTAGCTAAGCTCTATGTGTGTGTGTATTATGACACACATGTGCTAGACTCTGGTTCAGTTTACAGTAAAGAGGAGTAGTGTGGGAATCAGAAGTCAATGTAGGTGATGTCATTCTGTAATCCAGCACTGAAATGATGTTTTAATACTAGATGAGACAGAAGTCTCAGAGCAGTCTGTTTTTGAAATCCGACAAAGAAAGATCACTCACCCACTTCATCTTGTCTTGCTTTAGTAAGTAACCAAGGAACAGTAATTCTTTAGTCACACAGGAAAATATAGTGAGATTAGTTAAGTATTTTTGTATCTGTATAAACTTTTCCATCTGTGTTATTTTTAATATTTCCTGTGATTGAAACTCTAGTATTTATTGTAAACAGATATTTAGCATTTCCATGTTCTTTTATTATTTATTAAATATATTTAAACTTTTCATTGAGGTTGGTCTTTTATAGAATATTTTAACCTTTGAGAGTATGTATATTTATTTGGTGACACTGTGTCTGCTTCTGAAAGCCTTGCTGCATTGGTCAAAACTACAATTTGTATTAGTATTAATTTTACTCAGTATAATTTGGTACCCTTGTAAGAGCCTTAGAATAGCTGGCTTTGGAGTGTTCTGGTGGGAGTATCCACTTTATAGTCTGGGCAGAGGGGACATAACTGGTAAATCTGTGCCAACGTTTCCCAGGTGTGTGTGTAAAAATCAAATTTCAAAGAGTGTGCTTGTCAGCTACTTGGAGCAGGGACACAGCGCACTGATTTCACATAGAGGGTGGTGGAGGACTTGGCTTGGAACACTTGGTTGAGGACTCAACTCTACAGCTGTGGTCAGTGTGGAGTCTTATTTAGGGCCTGGTGACAGAGAGGGAAACCCTGCCCCAGGATGGGAGTGTGTTCCCTGTGTGCTTTTAAGGCAAACTGTGCTTGGTACAGAGAGCGGCATCTGGAAATACTGTGTGTATCTATTTTTGTTCCAAGTGAATGTCCCTCACTGGTGTCCATGGTGAGGACTGAGACTCCTTAATCACTGGCCCAGAGCATGAGTGTCACACTTACCATATAATAGAAGTTGATAAAATGGAGAAAGGATGGATTTGTGGATAGCATCTTGTGGAAATATGTGTAGGAAGCATAAACAGTATTGATTCAAACTGTATTGTTTCTCATATTGATATTCACTGAAGATGTTGATTGGTTCATGGGCTATATTAAAGATAGTAAAATTGGTTGTAAGGCGAGAGTAGTTCAGTGTGTCAAATGTGTGAATTCCACAGACCTTTTTATTAGTAGTCTATTGTCTGTGTTAGGAAAAGTATCAGTAAAAATCAAGTGTAAGCCAACTGTTTCTTCAATGTCTGTATCCATCTTCAAGCTGCTTCTTCAGGTTCTCTCTCTCCATCTTCAAACTGCTTCTTCGATTTTGTATCCATCTTCATTATCAGTAATTAATTTGGTCTTGTCCAGCCACTGTTGAAGATGCCATAACATTTTCATAGATTTTGTCATTAAATCTGAATACTTAAAATATAAATACTGTATACCTTTAAAATAATCTGACATCATTAAAAATAAAATTAAAATTCTTCAGATGTTATATTGCAATGTAGACTCTGGTGCAAGTAAATTTTTAAGAATCTCCAAAAGCCTGCCAGTACAGTATAACCGAAAGTGAATTCCACAGAACAGGGGTCTGGTTGAAATACCACTTAAAAATTCTTCAGATACACCCTGCTGTTGTTTTCCTCAGAAAATAATAGCACTCAAAATCTGCTGCTGGTCGTAAACTTAACCAGAAAACTGCTTCCAACAGTCAATTTGGCTTTGTAAAGATGGCTAAGATGCTTTTTCAGACATATTCAGTTTAGCTGCTATCTTTGTTTATGCATACTGCCAGAAAGTGAAGTTTTTGCCTTTTCGTGCTGCAGACTGAATGAAAGTTTGTCATGGTATAAAAAAGACTGACAACCACTGAAGCACTTTTTATTAAGTTCATGGCTGAATAACGTCAGTGGGAAAGTGCAGATTTATATGAAGAAAGGCAGGCATGTTGGCCCCATGGTCCATGGTGCAGAGTGTTAAATTCCTTACTCTCAACCCAGAAGACCATTTTTTGACTAGTGGCAAGGGTACTGGAGGTGCCTTGTGGGGGAGAGAATTGGAATGAAGGGTCATGTCAACTTCCCATCCTGGGGATAAGAGAGGCAGCCTAGGCATACTGTAATATAGCAGTCCTAGGAGTCTAATGAACACTGCACTGCATTGGCAAGTGTACTGCGAGGTCAGAGGTTGAGCATGTGTGGAAGTGCTCATGCACCTACAGACACAGCACCTTGCAGTACTTGCTGATTTGTCAAGGAGAGGGTAGAGGGGATTATGACCCATTCCTCAGCAGCAAGGATGATGCTGTGCCAACATCTTTTATCTCTTCAGAGGTCCTGGATGTAGACAAGCTTGAGCTTGAGGGAGGGCTACGGTGGGTCCAGTAGACATGGTGAATGAGGAAAAGAGGTGGTAGCTACTAAAAGTCAGTTCCAGAGAAGCGAAACAAAAACAGGAAAGGCATTCCTTTTTTAAAGTATTTTATCGATTTCCACTTTCTTCTTTCTTACTTGCTTCTATTGCTTTGCACAGAAACTGTGAGAGTTTAAGAAAAACTCCTTAAAGAGCCTGGTGGTGTTATGTCTTAAGAGTTTAATTCCTAGAAGGATTAAATATGGATTCAGATGACAGTAGTCACATTACTTCAGGGCTTGCTTCTACTATACAGCTAGAGCTTTGTGATATGTGGTTAAAAAATACATTTTAGCAGATTATTGCTTTGTGACTTGGCTAATCAGTTTATCGGCATACCTTTATGTTGAAATGAAAGATAAGTTTTAAAATCTTGAATTCTGAAGCTGTAAAACTAAAAAAAATATGCTTGCTTAAGGCTGCGACATGCCTGAGACCTCTAACCCTGTTTTAGTGCCCAGGTTAGAAAACCTCTCTTGAGGAAGTGGTCTCAGCAAGTACCCCTGCATAAGTTGATTTAGGAGCCCTTCCAGATACAGTGCTTGAAATGAAAAAAATGCAATCACTGCCTTGTAGAAATACACATATCAGCAATATTTAATATAATATTCAGTATGTTTCATATGCCGATTCAGCAAAAAAGATTAGGGCACTGTAAAAGAAGAGGACTTGTGCAAATGGCAGGATGTCCAAGGCTGCGTGCCAGGTTGTTTTACTGATACAATATTAATCAGGGAACACTCTAATGCACAGGGAATTGTAAAAATCAGGGCTGGAGAAAGAATGAGGCTGTTCAGGCAGTAAGCTGAAGTAGTGGGTAAGGGCAACCAATAGCTGTGATCTTCAGTGGGACTAGAAGTTTCTTCCAGGATTATGCATTATCCCATATGCAGACCTAAAATATCCCAAACCTTCCCCATGAGTGGTCTTCATGAGGTTCTTGTTGCTGC
Source organism: Protopterus annectens (assembly GCF_019279795.1). NCBI lineage: Eukaryota > Metazoa > Chordata > Ceratodontiformes > Protopteridae > Protopterus > Protopterus annectens. The sequence goes on along the minus strand of NC_056737.1, from coordinate 942,127,737 downwards.
AAGATGAGGAATTGTTTTTGAGAATGACCTTGATGAAAGATCTCACTCATTTCAATGGTTGGGCCATTTGTATGGAATATTGTTGCTGGGGTGATTTGGCAATGGAAGAAATCTGCACCATTGCTTCAGGTTTTGAAGTGAAAGAACCTGAAATTTTCATTAAGATAGTCTGTGAAATGGAGACTTTGGTACAACTGTAAATGCTTAAGATAGACACTTTGGAGGTGGCAGTAGGTTGGTTCCAAAAAATTAAGCTTAATGTTAGAAAGGGAGTTGAATATTCTTCAGTTATTCTCATGGCCAGATGTGTCCACATCCAGGTGGCTACAGCTTCTAAATTATTTGAGGTAGCAGACAGCAAATCCATGATCCATTATATTATAGACATGCAGGGGCATATACATTGTAGTCTTTTATGCTATGGACTGCTAACAGGGCCTTGAGTGATTTGGTGATATTAGCAATTCTGCAAAAGGTGTGTTGCATGAATTCCTTTTTCCTCGTGAAACTGTATTTAAATTCTGCTGAGTGTTTTCACTGTGAAGTTCTGTTATAGGTTAACATGCAGCCTCACTGTTTCCTTTATGTCGTAATTAATTCCAGTCAAACAAAACAGTTAGTTCGTAGGAAGAGAGGCTGCAAACAGATCATCATCACTCCCTTTTTCCCATTTTTCTACATGGGGTTTGGATGTTGCATCAAGTGTCACCATATCTGTCAAATCAATACCACTCTCCTACCTTTTTCAACAGTTATTCCTGACTGATGCAGGTCTTCTCTCACACAATCCATCCATCTATGGTCGGTGCCCCTGGTTCCTCTTGTATTCTTCCTGTCTATCCCAAATGATTGTCACTAGATTGTCTTCTGCTTATGTGCCTGAACCACAATAAGATGTTATCTCTGACCTTGTCAGTAATGTCCTCATTTCTTCATCTGTCCCACAGTGTGCATTCTTCCACCCATCTCAGGCACTTCATCTCCATCACCTCTTGCTTTCTCACCTGCTCTGCCTTTACTGCCCAGGTTTCTGTACTATACAGTAGTACTGGTCACACCACTGTTTTGTACTCCTTACTTTTCAGCTTCTTTGGCATTCTTCTGTCACAAACTACCCCAACACTCTGTGGCAGTTAGCTGCAGCCCCTCTGATTCTAGCTATGACTTCCTCATTCAGACTTTCTCCTTGACCACCCCTCCCAGATACTTGAAGCTGCTAACCTGTTCCACTATTTCCCTTCTATCTCAGTTCTCAACAATGTCTGATTTTCACTGTTTACTGTCATTACAGCTGTATACTGCAGTGGTGGTGCTGCGGTAACGCTGTTGCCTGACAGTAAGATGTTGTCCCGTTCGATTCTCAGCTAGAGCATCTTCTGTCTGGAGACATGCGTGAATGGGCGTACCTTCATTGAAGGTTGTGCATCAAGGCTGGCAACTCGGCACACAAAAATCTACTGCCAATCATTAGTGGACCAGAGTTCCACTGTGGCAACCCCTAACCAGGAAAAGCCGAAAGACACAACAACAACTGTCATTACAGCTGTCTTATCTGTACTCCATTTCACCCACCATGCCTTCAGTTTTGCATTACACTCCCCTATTATCTGCTGAAATTTTTGAGCCTGCATATAATGCCACATTGTCTGTGTATAGCAGCTTTGTTGATCTGTCACCCCTCACCTGTTTGCTAATGAAATCCATCACCAATATTAACAACAGTGGGCTCAGAGCTGAACCCTGATGCACTCTCACTCCTGCTGGGCACCCATCTGTGAGTCCAAACATTGTATGTAGTTGTGTTATTGGGTCCTTGTACATAGCTTGCACTAAATCTACCATTGTTATTGGGACTTTGACCATCACAAGACTGCCCAAATCAACTTTCATGGAACCTTATCATATGCTTTCTCCAAGCCTAGGCATGCCCAGTTGAACTCCTTCCTCATTTTTGGCTTCTTGTTAACTATTTATCTCACTACAAATATTGCATTGGTTGTGCTGCACCCCAATCTGAATCCAAACTGCTCATCTCCCATCTTACTTTCTACCAGCCTGTGTATTCATTTATCAGTCACCCTCTCCAGAACTTTCATGCAATGTGACAGGGGTTTGATACATCTATACTGCCCACAGTTGTGAATATCACCTTTGTTCTTGTACACTGGCACTACTATGCTTGTTCTCCAGTCATCTGAGATACTCTTGTCCCTGTATACTGTTATGAATACCCTCTAGAGTCATTTCTCCCCTAACTCACCCAACATCTTGGTAGTATCTTTTCTTTGTTAATGTGTATTGTATTTACTGTATTTTGCTGTACTAATCTTTGTGGAGCTTTTCTCCCTGGGCCTCGACTGAAAATGGGATCCATGCCCAGTCGGACTTTCCTGGTAAACATATGTAAAATAAATAAATATCTGCTATGACCGCATCTGATCCTGTTGCTTTCCCTGACTTAATTTTCCTTAGTGATGATCTTACTTCTTCTATGCTGGGCTCCTCTTCTTTCATTACAGGCTGTGTCTAGGGCAGTACAGCTCTGTGTTTTTTTTTTTTCATTCAGAAACTGCTGAAAGTTGCAATTCATCTGCCTTTGATGTCCTGTGGACTGATGAGCAGGTTGTTGCTGGCAACCCTTATGAAGGGTTTCTGATGACTCTATTCTTTATCTTTGTGTATTTTGCCTTGCACCCTAATAGAGTTAGAAAGCAGATATTTAAAAAAATCTCTTTCTCTGGCAGGCTGCAGATTCAGAGAATTTAAAACAGAATACATTTTGTGCACACACACACACACACACACACACACACACACACACACACACACACACACACATGCGTATGTATATATATATATATATATATATATATATATATATATATATATATATATATATATATTTATAGAGAGAGAGATAGAGACTATATATAAGCAGCCTTTCTCTTACTTTTCTGGCTTAGATAAAAATAAAAAAAAAATCAAAGATACTAGGGAGTATTCAAAAACATTTCGCATGTAGCATTAGATAAAAACAACTCGCTGAGAAGGGAGGATGTGATTCAGAAAGAGCGCAGTATTCATGGTAGGCAAATGACTGCCATCACACTACTGATACTCGCTGAGAATGTCAATAGGTTCTTGCATTTATAGGTTAATGACCACCAGGATCTTTCCAAGCCTAGCCTTGAAAGCCACCCAGTTTTGTCTCAGAGTTCTTTGGAAGCCTGTATGGTAGTTGGCAAAGCTGTAACTAAAGGTTATGTGTGTCAGAGAATTATGTTAGATGGGGATCAATTTACTTACTGTTGACCTCTCTCCATCAGAGTTGTGGAGGCCAGGGGTAAATTTGAGGTTTCCTATCCAATGATAAAGGTTTCTTTTGAACAGGGTTTTGAACAGGGTCAGGTATGACCTCTGCTTCTTGTAGATGGGGAAATTATTCCATGGTGAGAAGATCCTTTGTGACACATATCTGTCCCTCTAGCAAGTTCTATTTATGTTGCAGACAATGTTCAGGTCCTTGGATCTAGTGTTTCTAGTGTTGTTTGTCTTCCAGATGTGCAAGAGATCCATCAGGGCTGGATCCGAGGATGTCTTGTTTGCTAGGCATAGATCACCTCTCAGTAACCTGTACGAGACTGAGTACAGAGGTAGGACCTTAAGACAATCTCTGTAGGACAGGGTATTCATACTTTGGATTCTCCTGGTGAGGAATCTTTGAGGGCATTCCAAGTGTTGCAAGTGCCTGGCTAGGTACATGACAAAGGCAGCATTGTATTCAGTGATGGGTCTGATAAGAGCTAAATAGAGTGGCACTATTACATGTTTTTCGTGTTTTACTGTTGCAGTCATTACATTTGGGTAATCTGCTTGCAGGTTGCCCTCAGTCGGCCTGATTAACAAAGTCTTGGATCCTGCGTTGGTTTCTATCCCTTCTTCCATGACGTCAGGTTGTCAGGGGTATAAAACATGTAACTCCACCTCTTCACGGCAAATACTAAAACAAAAACAAAAATCACACCTCCGTTGCTGTACCATAAAGGGCTGCCCTCTCAACGTAACCACAGTGTCGTCAATATTGTGAAGCAAATGCAGTTCAAGGATTCTCTTCCAAACACCAAATGTTCAAAAATTGTTCGACCACCAAATAGTAACTCCAAAAATTTAATATAGATCCACGGAACAACACAGACAGTTAACATAAAAAATAATAAAATATATATGATGATAGGTGATTTAGCGCGCTTTCGTCTTTTATATATTTGTAGACTTCATCAGAATCAAAAAACTTCCATTGGGCGAGTATATAAATACCCTACCCATGACCAACCATTGGTTAATTAATTAATTATACTAAATAAGGGAACAAGATCCATCCACAACAACAGTGTATGCCGAAACATTTTAACAATGCATGCCAAAACATTTTAAAACATTTTAAAACATTTTAAAAAGCGGCATAGAAATTGCAGAATTGCTCTTAGAAACCATAAATATAAAGGATCATAAATATAAGGAATGCAGAATGTATACATAGGAAATGCAAGCATAAAATATAAGCTTTGAATATGAAGCTTAAATATTTTAATGTTAAAAAATGTATATAATGAATAAATATGTAAATAATTAATAAATATGTAAATAACCGAATATATGTGTATATGTAAAATAATTTAATATATATATACATATACACTTATAAAATATGTAAATGATGTATACTGTATTATATTATGTTATATTATATTATATGTAATATGTAATACATTATTTTTTATGTTAACTGTCTGTGTTGTTCCGTGGATCTATATTAAATTTTGTATGTCTTTATGGTACAGCAACGGAGGTGTGATTTTTGGTATAAAACATGTAGCCGACGCCATTACATCAGTCTTTCTTGCCGTGCAGTGCCCGAAGCAGAAGCAGTTCGCAAGTGCCGGTTGGCCGACTCCTGAAATTTTCGTTTTCGAGTTTCAGAACCAAAGTCTTCAACTAAAAGCTAAGAACCCCGTTGGGGAAATTTTTTCTTGCTCCTTACCGATGTCAGTAAAAGTTAATAACTGCATTACTTGTGAAAAGCAAATACCTCATAAAGATTTTCATTCGTACTGTATTCCTTGCCTAGGCTCTGACCACGACGTACCTTGCTGTTGGTTTTGTGCTTTATTTAATCAGCGCACTATCCGTCGTCGATATATTTTTGCCTCTAAATATTTCGGTCGAAAAAATGCAAAGATAAAGACAGAGACAGGCTGCCAAGGTCCAAAACTGCCGACGACGCTTCTCCTAAGCCAGTCACCAGTTTGCCAGTACTCAGTGAGGCAGTTTCGCAGCCCCTGATACCCGCTACTTCTGATTTGCAGGCCTCTACTGAGACCCATTCGAAGTCTGGTATGCCGCGAGATGCTTCAACTATGGAACCCGCGGATGTCTCTACCTTGGATGGGTCCAGAGCCGCTGTGCAGGCACCGGCTTCTGAGGGTGTATTCAGGCCTATGGACTTGCATGTTAAATTGACGCCTCCTTCATTACTAAGGCCTAAATCTCAATTCATGTCTAAAAAACTGATGCCCAGGCCACTTGCTCAGGCCTCTATGCCTAAAAAACAAATTATAAAAATGGCTGAAGATCTAATAACTCTAATCAGGGGTAGCCACCCCCCCCCCCCTTCTAAGAGGCCTAGGGCTGGGCTTGATTATGAATCTTCTGATTAGGATTCTGTTTTTTCTGACTCTTCTGATGACCTGGATTTGTCCTTACCTACTTATGAGGATTCTGATGCAGTGGACTCTATTCCCTCTGCTTCCCTTCCTGAGGATTTTTCTTTTGGGGAAACCTTGCATACTCTAAGGGAGCATTTTCACTGGGAAAGCCAGGAATTTTCTGATTCAAAAAAGAGGCTTAGGGATTTCCTTCTCCTACCTCAGCATAGGCCTTTGGCTATTCCTCCTGTACTAGACATTGTTGATGATGCTTTCTTGGAATCCAGTTTGGCCCCTGATTCCCTTCCTCCTGCTCCCAGTAAACCTGACAGATGCTACAGGGTCCCTGAGTCTCACAAGTTCCTTTTCAAAAATCCTATTGGAGATCCAGAGACTATTTCACAGGGGCCCAAGGGCATTAAGGCTTCTACTGCTAAAAATCCTACCCCTTCTGATAGAGACTCCAGGGCACTGGATAGATGGGGTAAAAAGGTTTACACTTAAGCAACCTTGGCCATTAGAGCTTTAAACTGCCAATTTCATATGTTAAAATATCAGCAACTTGTTATTGGACTGCTTAAACAGAAAATGATGTTGATTCCTGACTGTGTGGAAAATAAAGACTTACAGGATTTAATGCATTCTGCTGAACAAGTTGGAAAACATACTTTGAAATGTGGTTTTGATTCATTAGAGGCCTCTTGCAGGGCTGCTGTTACTGGATCTGTACTTAGAAGGCATGCTTGGCTTAAGAAACAATCTTTGCCTGATCATGTTAAAGATAAATTGTTGGATGCTCCTTTAAATCAGGACCACCTGTTTGGCAACAAGGCTGAAGAAGTTCTTAAAAAGATGGAAGATAAAGCTAAATCTATGCAAACTGTTAAAGATTTTTTACAAGTTCAGCCTCCTAGATTTAGTAAGCACTGGCCCTCTAAGAATTGGTCCTTTCCAGCCCCTTCCAGGTCTTCTCAGGCCAAACCCAGACACAGCAAAAACCCCAGGTTTCAGTCCCAGGGGACTCACAGAACTAAGCAGTGGGGGGCCTCCACTTCCAAATTTGGGAATAATAAGACTCCCCCTATGGTAAACTGTCTCAATGACTTCCTTTTAAAATTTCCAAGCACTTATCTTCTGACTGCCCTTTTGGGGGGAAATATTGCTCTTCTTGCAAAGAACTGGGAACTCATTACCCAGGACAAATGGGTTTTAAATATAGTGTACCAGGGATACAGATTTCACTTCCACACATTGCCAACGCCAAGTAGGTGGCTGGACCTACCCCCAAATCAGTGGGCAGAGGCCCAAAAACACGTACTTTCTCTCTTAAGCATGGGGGCTATTCAACTGGTACCAGAAGAGGAAAAGTAACAAGGTTTCTACTCAAGACTTTTCCTGGTACCCAGAAAAGACAAATCATGGTGTCCTATCTTGGACCTGTCTACTCTAAACACCTTTCTGGAGATTCCAAAATTCAAGATTCTGACTCTTCACCAATTACTTCCTATGCTAGGCAAAGATGCCTGGTTGGCAACACTAGATTTAAAAGAAGCATACCTGCACATCCCAATCAGGGAATCTTGCAGAAGATACCTATGCTTCAAAGCAGGCTACATGCACTATCAGTTCTCTGCACTACCCTTTGGCTTATCTACTGCACCCAGGGTATTCACAAAGTGCCTAGCTCCAGTTATTGCATTTTGCAGGCAAAGAAGTATTCAAATATACCCATACCTGGATGATTGTCTAATTCAGCAGAAAGCCAGGACATACTTTTGAATCATTTGGCCTTTGTAAAAAGGGTTATAACTTGTCTGGGATACACCATAAACAAAAAGAAATCACAACTGGTACCCTGTCAACAAATTATATTCCTGGGAGCAAACTTAAATACAACTTCCCAGATGGCTTACCTCACGCTAGAAAAGCATATTCATTTGACAACCTACTTCAAACAAGTGGCCACAAAAACCCTGCTATCTGCAAGACAAATACTGCAAGCTTTGGGATTCATGGCCTCCTGCATTCTTCTAATCCCATATGCAAGACTGCATATGAGGAAACTACAGTGGTATCTAAAAAGCCTATGGAGTCAACATTCTCACAGCCTAGAAACCATGATTCCTATCATACCTTGCCTACTCCTAGAGTTCCTTTGGTGGGCAGAGGCCTGCCACCAAAACAAGGGACTACCTTTCACACCATCCCCTGCCACCCAAACCCTACAACAGATGCTTCAGACTATGCATGGGGGGCTCACCTGGTAGGGAAATGCATTCAGGGCAAATGGAACCCAAGTCAAATGCACCTGCATATCAATCAAAAAGAAATGATAGCTGTACAGAATGCTCTGACAGCCATCAAGGACTACATTCTTCCAGGAATACTAATGGTAAAGACAGACAACACCACGGTTATGTGGTACATAAACAAGCAGGGGGGTACACATTCTTACCCCCTCTGCAGACTAGCCATGGCATTGTGGAACACAGCTTTGAGCTACCAAGTGCACCTACAAGCTCAATTCCTGCCAGGAAAATTAAATACACTGGCAGACGAGCTAAGCAGAAGCCTCATGGCCCCACACGAGTGGAAACTAGAACCAAGGATTTTCAACTTGTTGACAAGCGAATGGGGGAGCCCAGATATAGACCTGTTTGCCTCCCCCCCAGAACTACCAATTGGACAAATTTTGCACAAGGACTCCCCACAAACAAGCCTGGAAAGTGAATGCTCTGTCCTTCAGCTGGAAAACCCTATCAGTCTATGCCTTCCCCCCAGTGGTTCTGCTCTCCAAAGTACTACTAAAAATCAAACTGGACAAACCAAGGATGATTTTGATTGCTCCAGACTGGCCACGCCAACACTGCTACCCCCTCCTGTGCAGTGTGTCACTGTTATCTCCATGGCACCTGCCTCAGACTCCTTCCCTGCTGTCTCAGCAGGAGAACCAGATTCTGCACCCTCAGCTTCCAACACTGAACCTTGCAGCCTGGCTAATTACTTAACCTCTCCCTTACCATCCCTCAGCAAACCTGTGATGGATGTCATCTTAGAGGCAAGGAGGCCTAGTACTAGAAAATCTTATGCTGATAAATAGAAAAGATTCTGTGCCTGGAACCAATCTCAAGGGATGAGCACAGCAGCGCCCAATTTACCTCAGATTTTACAATACTTAACTGAGATGCTTCACAAAGGCCTGTCTTTTTCCTCCATTAAAATCCATGCCTCAGCCATTTTAGCTCATTATAACACAGGACCTCCCCTCTTCTCTCATCCACTGCTCAAGCAGTTCCTCAGAGGGGCCAAAAATTTGAGACCACCCCGGAGAGCTCCAATCCCAGCCTGGGACCTTAACTTTGTATTGGAGAAACTCACTGTACCTCCTTTCGAGCCAGCTGCTACTGCAGACTTAAAATGTCTTTCTTGGAAAACAGCTTTCCTTTTAGCAATCACTTCAGCTAGAAGGGTATCTGAATTACAGGCCCTTATGGCAGTGGAGCCTTTCATCATCTTTCATGTGGACAGGGTGTCACTCAGAACCAGTCCATCCTTCATGCCCAAGGTGGTATCCAGTGTGGCTCTTAATCAGTCCATTCATTTGCCAACCTTCTTTCCCAATTCACAAAACAAAGGCGAATGGATACTGCATTCCTTAGATGGGCACAGACAACTTAGATTCTACTTGGACAGGACTATACCTCAAAGAAAATCTGAACAACTGCTGGTAGCATTTGCTGCAGGGGCAGAGGGGAAGGCTATTTCAAAATAAACCATTTCTAAATGGATAAACCATTTCATTCATTTCTGCTATAAGCACCATGGAAAACCTATCCCCCAGGGGATCAGACCTCACTCCTCCAGGGCTGCATCTACTTCTACAGCCTTTCTCAGAGGTGTTCCTACCAGGGACATCCTAGAAGCTGCTACCTGGAGTTCTGTACATACTTTCACCAAGCATTATCATTTGCCAATTTTCTCTAAATCCAGAGCTGGCTTTGCCACTGCAGTCTTGCAAAGCCTTATAGCTGTCCCTAATGCTATCTAAACTCCTCCTCCCAACCATAGCTTTGGGAATCTACCCAAATGTAATGACTGCAACAGTGAAACATGAAGAACATAGTGCAGTTGTGTACACTTACCATAAATGTAGATGTTCGAGTGTATTCACTGTTGCAGTCCTGGTTACCCTCCCTCCTGCCCCCTAACTTCTTTTGGCTATACCTCTACTTTCCTTTACTATGCTTAAAAGCCTTTTTGGTGTATTTGCTTTTTTGTTGGAGGTATTCCTTTGTGTTTTTATGTTTAATTGCTTCCCATTATGGGGGCACCTGACATCTGGGGCAAGAAAAACTGATGTAATGGCATCAACTGCATGTTTTATACCCCTGATGACCTGACATTATGGAAGAAGGGACAGCAACCGACGCAGGACCCAAGACTTTGTTAATCAGGCCGACTGAGGGCAACCTGCAAACAGATTTCCCAAATGTAATGACTGCAACAGTGAATACACTCGAACATCTACATTTATGGTAAGTGTACACAGCTGTACTTTCCTTGGACCTGGGTGCCAAACCCTTGCTTATGAGTTGGGCAACATAGATTGATTTTTTTACTATCTTGGCTATGTGTTGGTTGAATGTCAGATTACTGTCTACATGTGTTACTAGATCCCTAACTATCAGGTCAACTCTTGGGGTGTTTTATTGATAAAGTAATTAGCTTGGGTGGATGATTTCACAAAGGGAACTATAATGCATATCTTTGCATTGAGTTTTAATCTGTGGTTTTCACACCAGTCATTTGTTTGTGTTAGACCCTCTTGTAGGATGTTGGTGTTCTTGGAGGAATCTTTGATAGCTCCCAATCTACAGTCAACTGCAAACTTGGTGAGCCAGAGGTCTCTGACATTAACCTTGACTTACAAGAAGTAGATGCCAAGCAGGTGCAGGCCCAAAACTGAGCCCCGGGTACTCTGCTGGTGACTGGTCTGTTGGTGGAGGTGGTGTCATCAATCCTGATTTCTTGGGTCCTTTCTGTGAGCCAGCTGGCAATCCAGTGAGTCATGTAGGGATTTATGCCTAGTTCTGAGAGTTTGTCAACAATAACTGAGTGGGGCATTGTACTGAAAGTCTTGGGCGGGTCATGGTAGGCAGTATGCACCATTTTCCCTCAGCCATAGCCATGGTGACCCGCTCGAAGAAGTCTACCAGGTTAAGTTGGCAAGACCTTCCCTTAACACAGCCAGACTTAGATGGGTCCAGTGTCTGTAGGTTGCCTGTGTCCCTGTTGATCATTTCCATGATAATTTGTTCCATGGCTTTGCATATTAGACTTGTCATACTGATGGTTCTGTAGATGTTCTTCATGTTTCACTGTTGCAGTCATCACGCTTGGGTTATCTGCCTGCAGGTAGCCCCCAGTCGGCCTCACTGAGAATGTAAATAGGTTCTTGCATTCATAGGTTAATGACCACCAGGATCTTTCCAAGCCTAGCCTTGAAAGCCACCCAGTTTTGTCCCAGAGTTCTTTGGAAGCCTATATGGTAGGGTATGTTGACAAAGCTCTAACTAAAGATTATGTGTGTCGCTGTCACCTCTTCCATGATGTCAGGTCGTCAAGGGTATAAAACATGCAGCTGATGCCATTACATCAGCTTTTCTTGCTGCGTGGGAGCCCAAAGCAGAAGCAGTTTGCAAGTGCTGGTCGGCCGCTACCTGAAATTTTAATTTGTCGAGTTTCAGACCTGAAGTCTTCTAAAGCTAAGCACCCCATTTGGGATCCTTTTTTCTTGCTCTAACCAATGTCAGAAAAAGTTAACAACTGTCTTGCCTGTGGAAAGCAAATACCTCAGAGATTTTTATTCTTACTGCATCACCTGTTTAGGCCCAGACCATGATGTTCCTTGCTGTTGGTTTTGTGCCTTGTTCAATGCCCGAACTATTAGTTGTTGGGCTATCTTTGTCGCTAAATTCTTTTACTCTCGTTCTCCATATTCTGAAATGGCTTTGTTAAGCCATCTGACTACCGATCTTCTGAAAAAACGTAAGGATAAAGACAGAGGCAGACCGCATAGGTCCAAAACTGCTAAAGACACTTCCGTTAAGCTAGTCACCAGTCCACTGGTACTCAGTGAGGCACTTTTGCAGCCCCTGATACCCGCTTCTACAGATTCGCAGGCCTCTCCCGAGACCCATTCAAAGTTTGGTATGCCGCGAGATGCTTCTTCGACTATGGAACCTGTGGATGTCTCTACCTTGGATGGATCCAGAGCCGCTGTGCAGGCACCGGCTTCTGAGGGTGTATTCAGACCTTCCGATGTTCGTATTAAACTGACTACTTCATTTCTGACTAAAACTACCGAATTTCTCAGGCCCAAAGTTTGCACTACACCTAGGAAACCGACGACCAAAGCGCATTTTCAAGCTCCCATGCCTCAGAAACAAATGCTTAGAATGGTTGAAGACCTTATTACTTTAATTAGGGGAAGCCAGCCGTCCACCTCTAAAAGACAAAGAATTGATTTTCCTTCTGATTCTACAGACCATGAGTCCAATGACTCTGACCCCTCTGATTACCAGGACATACCCTTATCCACCTATGAGGATTCAGATGCAGAAGATTCCATTACCTCTGCCTCCTCTCGAGAGGATTTTTCTTTCAGTGAAACCTTGCATACCCTAAGAGAGCATTTCTGCTGGGAATGCCAGGATTACCCTCAGTCCAAAAAGAGACTCATGGAATTTTTAGACTTGCCTCAGCACAGGCCTCTAGCTATATCCCATGTCCTGGATATTGTAGATTATGTCTTTATGGAATCAAGTCTTATCCCTGATATTTTACCTCCAGCTCCTAGAAAGCCTGACAGGTACTATAGAGTACCTGATTCTCACAAATTTCTCTTTAGAAATCTTACTGTGGATCCAGAGACCATTTCCCAGGGACCTAAAGGTATTAAGGCTACTACAGCCAAAAACCCTACCCCTTCAGACAGGGATTCTAGGGCTTTAGACAGATGAGGTAAGAAGGTATATACCTCTGCAGCTCTTGCCATCAGGGCTTTAAGTTGCCAGTTTCACATGTTGAAGTACCAGCAACATATTATGGAACTAATCAAACAAAAAATGTTGTTGATTCCTGACTGTGCAGAAAATCAAGATTTACAAGGGTTAATGCATTTTGCTAACCAAGTTGGTAAACATACTTTGCAGTGTGGTTTCAATGCCTTAGAAGCATCTTGCAGGGCTTCTGTCACTGGGTCTGTTCTGTGAAGCCATGCTTGGCTGAAGGAACAAAGCTTGCCCGACCATCTCAAAGCAAAATTACTAGATGCTCCATTAAACCAAGAATTTTTGTTTGGCCCAAAAGCAGAAGAAGTTCTTAAAAAGATGGAGGAAAATGCTAAATCTATGCAAACTGTTAAATATTTCTTACAGGTACAGCCACCTAGATTCGGTAGGCATTGGCCTTCAAAAAAATGGTCCTTTCCAGTCCCTCCCAGGCCTTCTCAGTCTAAACCCATGGGCAACAGACCACAAAGACTACAGTCTTAGGGTATGCACAGATCTAAACAATGGAGTGCTCCCACCTCAAAAACAGGGAGTGGTAGGCCACCCTCTTATGGAAAAAGTTCACAATGACTTGTCCTTCATCCTTCCCAGCCATGCCCAAGTACTTGCACCCCTAGGAGGAAAATTCGCCCTGCATGCAAAAAACTGGGAATACATTATCCATGCCTGATGGGTCTTAAACATTGTATCCCAGGGATACAGATTCCACTTCCACTCACTGCTAACCCCAAGCAGATTGCCAGACCTTCTTCCAAACCCGTGGGCAGAGGCCCAAAAGCAAGTACTTTCTTTTCTTAGTATCAGGGCTATTCAACCTGTTCCAGTAGAGCAAAGAGAACAGAGTTTCTACTCCAGACTGTTTCTGGTGCCCAGAAAAGAGAACTCTTGCTGCCCTATCCTGGATCTGTCAATTCTCAACACATTCTTGGTGGTACCAAAGTTCAAAATGCTTACACTACAGCAGCTGCTTCCTATGCTAGCAAGAACTCCTGACTGGTCACCCTAGACTTAAAAGAAGCTTATCTGTACATCCCCATAAGGGAATCTTGCAGGAAATATCTACGTTTCAGGGCAGGCTCCATGAGTTCTCTGACTTCCCTTTTACTTATCTACTGCGCCTAGGGTATTCACAGTGCCTGGCTCCAGCCATTGCATACTGCAGGCAGAGAAACATTCAAATTTACCCATACTTGGACAATTGCCTTATTCAGGAGGGCAGTCAGGAACTGCTACTTCAGTACCCGACATTTGTAAAGAGACTCCTAACTTCTCTGGGGTATACCTATACCACCAATGAAAATAAATCACATCTGGTACCCAGCTAAAAAATTGTATTCCTGGGAGCAAGCTCGAACACAACTTCCCACATGGCATTCCTCACTCCAGAAAAGCAGGTTTATTTGACAAATTACTTCAAACTACTGGCCACCCAAACCCAGCTATCTGCAAGAAAAATACTGCAAGCCCTAGCGTTCATGGCCTCATACATTCGCCTAATTCCATATGCAAGACTGCATATGAGGAAACTTCAGTGGTACTTAAAAAGTCACTGGTGTCAACATTCTAAGGACCTGGAAACAGTGATTTCTAGCATTCCTTGCCTAAGGACAGAGTTCCTTTGGTGGGCAGAGGCCTGCAACCACAACAAGGGACTCCCTTTCACTCAACCTCCCGCCACCCAAATCTTGACTACAGATGCATCAGACTGTGCATGGAGGGCTCACATGGCAGGCAAATGCATTCAAGGCAAATGGAGCCCAGGATAAATGCACCTGCATAACAATCAAAAAGAAATGTTAGCTGTACAGAATGCACTGACAGCCTTCAAATACCTTATTCTTCCAGGACAACTCTTGATAAAGACAGACAACACCACAGTCATGCGGTACATAAACAAGCAGGGGGGAACTCATTCCTACCCACTCTGCAGGTTAGCCATAGCTCTGTGGAACACAGCCTTGAGCAACCAAGTGCACTTGCAAGTTCAATTCCTGCCAGGCAAACAAAATTCACTGGCAGACGACTTAAGCAGAAATCTAATGGACCCACACGAGTGGAAACTGGAACCCAACTCATTCAAGCTGCTAATCCACAGGTAGGGGACACCAGAGGTGGACCTCTTTGCTTCCCCCCAAAACCATCAATTGAGCAAATTTTGCACAAGAACTCCCCACAGCCAAGCCTGGAAAGTGGATGCCCTATCCTTTACATGGGAAAACCTCTCATTCTATGCCTTTCCTCCTCTGCCCCTCCTCTCAAAAGTACTACTCAAGATCAAACAGGACAAGCCAAGGACAATCCTTACTGCACCAGGCTGGCCACGCCAGCACTGGTACCCACTTTCACACAGTGTGACAACAGTGCCACCCTGGCACCTGCATCAGACCCCCTCTCTGCTGTCCCAGCAGGAGGGCCAGATTTTGCATCCTCAGCTAGAAACCCAGAACCTAGGATGTCATCCTTGAGGCCAGGAGGCCTAGTACTAGGAAATCCTATTCAGGAAAGTGGAAAAGATACTGATCTTGGAGCCAGTCTCAGGGAAATGACACAGCCATGCCCACCTTACCTCAAATCCTAAATTATCTAGCAGAGCTGCTCCACAAAGCCCTACCCTTCTCATCAGTTAAGATTCATGCCTCTGCCATCTCAGCTCATTACAACACTGAGCCACCCCTCTTCTCGCACCCTCTGGTCAAATAGTTCCTGAGAGGAGCTAACAATTTAAGACCCCCCAGGAGAGCTCCCACTCCTGCCTGGGACTTTAACTTTGTACTAGAGAAGCTCACGCTTCCCCCTTTTGAGCCTGCGGCTACAGCAGAGTTAAAATTCCTCTCTTGGAAAACAGCCTTACTTCTAGCCATCACTTCAGCAAGAAGAGTGTCTGAGTTACAGGCCCCTATGGCTGTGGAACCCTTCATTATCCTCCATGCGGAAAGGGTTTCCCTCAAGGCTAACCCATCATTTATGCCCAAGGTGGTATCTAGTGTGGCTTTAAACCAATCCAGCCATTTACCAACCTTTTTTCCTAAACCTCAGAATAAAGGGGAAAGGATCCTGCGCTCCTTGGACGTGCACAGACAGCTTAGGTTCTACCTTGACAGGACTAAACCTTTCAGAATATCTGACCAGCTGCTAGTCAGCTTTGCTACAGGGGCAGAGGGCAAGGCCATTTCAAAGCAAACCATCTCCAAATGGCTAGCACACTGCATCCATTTCTGCTACAAGCACCATGGAAAACCTACCCCACAGGGGATCAGAACCCATTCCACTAGGGCTACCTGAATCTCTACAGCATTTCTCAGGGGAGCCCTTACCAGGGACATCCTGGAAGCTGCAACCTGGAGTTCAGTACACACCTTCACCAAGCATTACCACTTACCTATCTTTTCTAAATCCAGAGCTGGATTTGCTACAGCAGTCTTACAAGGCCTGCTAGCCAGCCCTAATACTTCTTGACTGCCTCCACCCTTCCTCAGCTTTGGGAATCAACCCAAGTGTGATGACTGCAACAGTGAAACACGAAGAACATAGTACACTTACCATAAATGTAGATGTTCAAGTGTATTCACTGTTGCAGTCCTGATTACCCTCCCCCCAGCCCCCTGACATTTCTATACTTTCTACCTATCCTCTTTTTTGCCCATATCTTATGTCAATGGTTTGCCTTTTACTGGAGGTGTTCCACACCATGTAATAGCTTCCTATTTTGGGGGCTCCTGACATCTGGGCCAAGACAAAGTGATGTAATGGTGTCGGCTGCATGTTTTATACCCCTGAAGACCTGACGTCATAGAAGAGGTGACAGCATCTGATGCAGAAATCCCAAGACTCTGGTATTTGGGCCGACTGAGGGCTACCTGCAGGCAGATAACCCAAGTGTGATGACTGCAACAGTGAATACACTCAAACATCTACATTTATGATAAGTGTACACAACTGTACTTTCCTAGGGTCAGTTGATGGTCCACCCTTATGAAGAGGGATGACAGTTGCAGCCCTCCATTCACCTGGCATGTAACCTGTTTTGAGGGTGTAGTTGAACAGTGCCTAAAGTAGTCCTGCTAGATCATGTTTTAGTCTATTTAGGAGGCAACCAGGGATATTGCTGAGGCCCTTTAAAGCAGTGTTTTTGGACTTAATGAGCAGCTCCAGGACCTGCTCCCTATTGATAGTTAGGGTGAATATGCCAGAAGGGATTTCAAAGAGGACAGTGGTGGAAGCTAAATTTATCAGTCAGCATTTTTACTATGTCACCCTCGTCAGTGAAGGTTGCACCATTTACCACCAGTTCTGCACACTGCTGAGTGTTACCTTTAAGATTCCTGACAACTGAAGAAGGCCTTTATTAATTTAGTTATTTATTTTATTTTACATTTGTTTACCAGGAGTGTCAGACTGGGATAGTAGCCCATTTTCAGTGGAGACCCAGGTGAGAAAAGCTCCAAGATATAATATTATGACATACATTAGAACACGTAACTTTAACATATT
This sequence comes from Protopterus annectens, assembly GCF_019279795.1. NCBI lineage: Eukaryota > Metazoa > Chordata > Ceratodontiformes > Protopteridae > Protopterus > Protopterus annectens. The sequence continues at coordinate 942,110,468 of NC_056737.1, read as the reverse complement.
TACAGTGCAGGTATTATACATCAGGTACTATACAGTATACACAAATTCAGATTATTTATATGCTTTAGGACAACATCAGAGAAAAAAAAGTAGAGGTTGAGGGGGTCAGATGAAGAGAGAATGTTCTTTAGGTACCACAGTGGATTTAGGTATCATAGTGGAAGTCGGGTATAACTTGCTTGTAAGTATTGAGAGTGGTCCAGTATTGGATATTAGGGTATTATGAGGTGACTTGTTGAGATGAAGGCAAAAATTGAATAGTAGTGTGATTAGCAGTGAGAGATTGAAAAGTATTGTGATTAGTAGTGAGAGCTGTAAAATTAAGAGAAAGCAGAAGGGGCTAGAGAGAAGAATTGTAGTGGATTAAAAGTAGGATGAGAAGAGTGAAGGCAGAGAGTGAAGTCTGGTCAGCCTGGGGAAGAGTGGGAGTAGAGACAGTTATTTGTAAGATGTTCCTTGAGAAGCTTTTTGAAACTGGATGAGTTGGTTGTGAGAACTATATGCAGGGGAATAGAGTTCCAGATTGTAGATATTTGTTTGGAGAACAGAGCATCCCCATAGCTATTATTTGATCTAGTGACCTTAAATAATAATTTGTTGGATGATCGGAGGGGTCTACTGTTTAGAGTAGGGTTGGACTAAGTTTTTTGAGGACAGGGCAATTATCTGGCTGGTGTATTTTGGTATGAGCTGTTGTTAGCTGGTTGAAGGTTAACAGATTTGGAAGTTCAATCCAGTTTAGTTGGCGGAGAGCTAAGCAGTGGTGGGATCTGCTTGTGTGGTTAGAAGCGAACCTGGCCTGGCTATTTTATTGTCGCAGTTTTCCGGCTTGTTTCAGTCAGTTTGTCTTAGATTTGTAAAAATTGGGGAGGCGTATAACAGGGTGGATAGTAAATGTGTTCTGGGAAAGGCCTGTCTGGAAGTGTGGATGAGGAATGGCTTGGTTATGTACAGAGATCCTAGTTTGATGTGTATTCTTTTGCTTGTCTGGGCTATGTGTTTGTCATATGTACAAGCTTTGTTGATAGTGATGCCTAGCAGCTTGGTGTGTTCCACAGGATCAGTTTTGGTGTTGTTGGCGGAGTAGATAATGAAAGGGATGGGAAGCTGAGCTGTTTTTTTGTTTGAGAACAGCATTGATTTGGTCTTATTGGGGTAAGCATGAGTTGATTTACAGGTAGATGTTCTATGTAAATGCGTTTGAGTTATTTGTAAGAGTTCCGGAAGTGGCTGCACAGATGAGTGATGAATCATCTGCATCTTGTACAATAGATGTTGATTGGGTTGCTGAACTGAGATTGTTGGTAAAAATGGTGGAGTAGTGGACCAAGAATTAAACCTTGTGGTATACCTACTGATACTGGTAGTAGAGACAAGATTTCATTTTGCCACTTGACTGCTTTTTGTCATTTTAACAAGTAGCTATGGAACCATAAGATGGCTGTTTGGGAAAGGTTTAGGGAGCCAAGTTTGTTGACAAGTTGTGATGTTAAACTGTGTCAAAAGCCTTTGACATGACAAAGAAGGGGGTCTAGTTCATATGACTGACAGTTCATATGACTGACATTAATTTGGTCGACAGTTCATTTGGCTGACAAAAAGTGTAGGTGGGGGGCTTCGCCCCCCCACACCCCCCAATGTGGGGGGCTGTGCCCCCCACACCCCCCAACTATATATAACAACTCCACGGTCGCACAACAGTGGGGAGGGGGGCAAATCAGGTTTTGACTTGAATACTTTTGTCAGCCAAATGAACTGTCGACCAAATGAATGTCAGTCATATGAACTGTCAGTCATATGAACTAGACCCCAAAGAAGATATATGATACAAATTGTTCTTTATTTCTAAGCTGATTGACTGTGTCTGTGAAACTTATGAGCGGTTGTGGTGCTGTGTTTTGGTCTAAGCCCATGCTGAGAGTTGGAGAGAAGGTTATTATCTAGTAGATAGGGAATTAGTTGTGAATGTATGCATTTCCTGAGGATTTTAGCCATAGGTGGAAGTATTTCAATTGGCCTATAGTTTGATAGTTGTGTGCAAGTGCCACCTTTGTGAAGGGGGATAATGTATGAGATTTTCCATACTATGGAGATATAATGCTCAGAGATGGAATGCTTGATTAATAGGGAGATTGGGTATAATATGGCATTGCTGCAAGTTTAAGAAATTAATTTTGGAGTTTATTGGCTACCAGTGATGTTGGTTTAAGTTTTTTAAGGAGCTTGTTTATGTAGCTGGTCTGTAGAGGTGTGATAGCGAAAGACTTGTGATGGGAAATAGAGCTGGTTGGAACTATTAGTGGGGTGTTGTTTTCATTATTTAGTAGGGCTAGTATTGTACTTGTGAAGTGTAAATTAAATTAGGTGTCAATGGGCTAAGAGTTGTTAGGGGTTGAGGGGGTAGGGGTAGTGTGTTGTTTGGGGTTTATGAGTTGTGTTATGGCACTCAGAATTTGGGGGTTATTTTGATGTTTTTGTTGGATTGTGAAATAGTAGGTTTTTTATTAACTCATTTATTTTTTGACTGAGTTTCTTAACTGGTGATAACTAAGTAGGGATATTTGTTTTTTGTTGGTTTGGTAGTCCGACCAGGCTCTGCCTCTGTTTCATGAGTAGTTTGGTTTCTTTTGTGAGCTATGGAGATGTTCATTGTGTTACCCTGCTGCAGTCATCACACTTGGGTTATCCTGCCATCAGGTGGTCCCGCAGTCATCCCGAATTCCAAAGTCTTGGTCCGGCGTTGGTTGCTATCACTTCTTCCCTGACTTCAGTGCGTCAGGGGTATATAAGAGGCATCCAACGCCATTTTCTTCTGTCTTTCTTGCCATGCGGTGCCCGAAGCAGAAGCAGTTCGCTAGTGCCAGTCGGCCGACACCTGAGAGTTTCAATTTGAATTTCAGTCCGAAGTCTTCAATAAAGCTAAGTAGCCCGTTGGGGAACATTTTCTTGCCTCAGTCCGATGTCAGAAAAAGTTAACAATTGCATTTCTTGTGGGAAGCAAATACCTCATAAGGACTTCCATTCCTATTGTATTCCTTGCCTAGGCCCAGACCACGACATCACAGGTTGTCAGTTTTGCATTAGGTTTGTGTGTAGGTTTAATAAACGCACTATCAAACGCTGTTTTGACTTCGCACGGCATTACTTTGGTAGGAAATTCAATTATATCATGCCGTCGGAGCAGCCGACGACCGCAATTCATAAAAAATGCAAGGATAAGGTCAGGCAGCCTAGGAATAAGCCAGACACCGAGGCCTCAGCTGGGCCTGTCGCTGGTTCTCTGGTTTTCAATGAGGCGCCTACGCAGCCCCTGATGACCGCAGAGCTGGAACCCCAGACAGCTGCCGACTCCCAAGCAGAGTCTATTAGGCCGATACAGCCATCTACCAACACCGGAGCAGATTTAGACACTGGGGCAGAGGAAATACCTTCGATTGCAGAAGGTGTCTTCAGACCGACTACACTCACCATTAAATCTTATGTTAAGCTTAAAACTCCTTTAAAACCTAAGAAAACTGTTCATCAGTCTACAGGTCAAGGCCCCATGCCTAAGAAACAGATGCTTAAGATGGCTGAAGATTTAATTTCCCTTATCAGGGGTTCCCATCCCCCTCCTGATAAAAGACCAAGACAAGAGGAGGATTATGCATCCTCTGACCAGGTTTCTCTCTCCTCAGATTCTTCTGAGGAACAGGATTACACTTTTCCACCTTATGAGGATTCTGATGCTGAAGACTCTATTCCGTCAGCATCTCCCCCTGAAGACTACTCCTTTGGGGAAATATTACATACCATGAGGGAACATTTCCACTGGGAAGGCCAGGATTACTCAGATTCTAAGAAAAGGCTCCGAGAGTTCCTTTTATTACCCCAGCACAGACCTCTTGCTATCCCTCCTGTTTTAGATATTGTGGATGATGTTTTCTTGGAGTCTAGTTTAGATCCAGACTCTCTACCTCCTGCTCCAGCCAAACCAGACAGATACTACAGAGTACCTGACTCACACAAATTCCTCTATAAGAGCCCTGTAGCTGACCCAGAAACCATATCACAGGGTCCTAAGGGAGCAAAGGCTTCTATGGCTAAAAATCCTGTGCCCTCTGAAAGAGATTCCAGAGCCCCAGATAGATGGGGAAAGAAAATATACACCTCTGCAACCCTGGCTATGAGACCATTAAATTGTCAGTTTCACATGTTGAAATATCAACAATTCCTGATGTCTCAGTTAAAACAAAAAATAAGCACACATTCAGAACAGCCTGAATTCAAGGAAATGCAGGATCTATTGCATGCAGCTGAACAGGTGAGCAAGCATACTTTACAATGTGGATTTGATTCACTGGAAGCTTCCTGTAGAGCAGCTGTTACTGGCTCAGTCATTCGTAGACATGCTTGGTTAAAAGAGCAAACCCTCCATGACCATGTTAAAGCAAAATTATTAGATGCACCTTTATAACAGGATGTATTATTTGGTGTCAAAGCAGAAGAGGTTTTAAAGAAAGTGGAGGATAAGGCTAAATCTATGCAAACGGTCAAGGATTTCTTGCAGGTACAACCCCCTAACTTCAGCAGAAATTGGCCAACAAAAAATTGGTCCTTTCCAGCTTCAGACAGATCACAGAGGGGCAAATACAGACACCCAAGGGGCAGAGGTCAGTCACAGGGCCCTTACAAACCTAGCCAATGGGGTTCTGCTACCCAGAAAGGAGGAGAAGACAGGCCCCAAGCTAGCAGAAGGCAGACACAATGACTCTATCCTCAAACTACCAAGCAAAAGTCTCCTGGCAACACCCTTGGGAGGAAAACTAGCATTTTTTGCAGACAACTGGCACATCATCACAAAAGACAAATGGGTTCTAAACATTGTCTCTCAAGGATACAGATTCCACTTTCATACCTTACCAAGGATCAAAGAAATGCCAAACCTGCCACCAAATCAATGGGCAGAGGCACAAAAACAAATTACAGCTCTCATGAACATGAGAGCCATTCAACAGGTACCTTCACAGGAGCAGGGACAAGGATTTTACTCAAGACTCTTCCTAGTTCCAAGAAAGGACAAAGCATGGAGACCCATTCTGGATCTTTCAATTCTGAACATCTATCTGCAAGTACCAAAATTCAAGATGCTAACACTACAGCAGCTTCTTCCCATGCTGGGCAAGAATGCTTGGCTAGTCACTCTGGACCTCAAGGAGGCATACCTGCATGTCCCTATCAGACTAAATTGCAGAAGATACCTCCGCTTCATTGCAGGTTCAACACATTATCAATTCTCTGCACTGCCCTTTGGCTTATCTACTGCGCCCAGGGTCTTCACAAAATGCCTGGCACCAGTAATTGCATACCGCAGACAAAGAGGAATTCAAATATACCCATACCTGGACGACTGTCTTATTCAAGCAGAAAGCAAGGACATTCTTTTACAGCATCTGGCATTTGTCAAACACCTTCTAAGTTGCCTAGGGTACACAGTAAATGAAAAGAAATCAAAAATAGTGCACTCACAATACATAACATTCCTGGGTGCCAGCTTGAATACAACGGCCCAAATGGCTTATCTCATGCCAGACAAACAACAACAGCTGTTTCAATATTTCAAAATAATGGCAACAAAGACCCAACTCCCTGCAAGAAAAATTCTGCAGGCCTTGGGATTCATGGCATCTTGCATACTACTAATGCCATTTGCAAAACTGCATATGAGGAAATTGCAATGGTACCTGAAAAGTGTATGGACTCAGCACAGCCACAGCTTGGAAACAATGATTCCACTCATTCCCTGCCTTCAACAGGAGTTTCTATGGTGGGCACAGGCATGTCACCTCAACAAGGGTCAGCCTTTCACCTTACCCACAACCAGGCAAACTATGACAACAGATGCATCAGACTATGCCTGGGGAGCACACATGGCGGGACAGTGCATTCAGGGCAAATGGACTACAGATCAGAGGCACCTACATATCAATCAAAAAGAAATGCTAGCAGTGCAGAATGCCCTAACAGCTTTCAAGGACCTTCTACATCCAGGACAACTACTAATAAGGACAGACAACACCACAGTTATGTGGTACATAAACAAGCAAGGGGGCACACATTCCTACCCTCTATGCAGGCAAGCAATGACCTTGTGGAACACTGCACTGTCTTACCAGGTTCAGTTACAAGCACAATTCCTGCCAGGAAAGAAAAACACATTGGCAGACGACCTAAGCAGAAACATCATGGATCCACACGAATGGAAACTAGATCCACAAGTATTTGCAATGATAGCTCAAAAATGGGGACACCCAGACATAGATCTGTTTGCAAGCCCCCACAACCACCAACTTCAAAAATTTTGCACAAGGACCTTCCATCCAGTAGCTTGGAAAGTGGATGCTCTCTCATTCAGTTGGAAAACATTAACAGTGTATGCCTTCCCTCCACTGCCTCTTCTAGCAAAGGTACTGCTAAAAGTCAGATTAGAGAGGCCACAAATGATTCTCGTTGCACCAGACTGGCCACACCAACATTGGTACCCACTTTTAAGGAACATGGCCCAGGGCCCACCATGGATTTTGCCACAAATTCCTCACCTGCTCACCCAGTGAGACAATCTGATTCTACACAGCCAGCTCAAGACTTTAAACCTGGCTGCATGGCAAATTACCTAAACAACCAGCCAACACCTTTACCCAAAGCTGTTATGGATGTCATTCTGGAGGAAAGGAGGCCCAGCACCAGGAAAACCTATTCAGACAAATGGAAAATATTTTGCTCCTGGAACCAGGCTAAAGGCCTAAATCTACAATATTTAACTGAGATGTTACACAAAGGACTTTCCTTTTCATCTATTAAGATCCACGCCTCAGCAATTTCAGCTCATTACAGCACGGATCCTCCTTTATTTTCACATCCACTCCTAAGACAGTACCTCAGAGGGGCTAAGAACTTAAGACCGCCAAGGAGAGCTCCAACACCTACTTGGGATCTCAACTTTGTCCTGGAAAAGCTTACACTGCCACCCTTTGAACCAGCTTTTTCAACTGATTTAAAATTTCTTTCATGGAAAACTGCCCTACTACTAGCAATAACCTCAGCTAGAAGAGTCTCAGAGCTACAGGCACTAATGGCAGTGGAACCTTTCCTCATTTTTCATCAAGACAGAGTTTCTCTATGAACTAATCCTTCCTTTATGCCAAAGGTGGTATCCAGTGTGGCCCTAAACCAAACCATTCACTTGCCCACCTTCTTCCCAAATCCCCAGAACAAAGGAGAAAGACTCCTGCACTCTTTGGACATTCACAGGCAATTACGTTACTACTTGGATAAAACTAAGGCTTTCAGAAAAACTGACCAGCTCTTTGTAGCCTATGCTACAGGATCACAAGGAAAAGCTATCTCAAAACAGACCATTTCTAAATAGATAGGACATTGCATACGTTTCTGCTACACACATCATGGGAAACCAGTACCTGCTAACATTAGGCCCCACTCCACCAGGGCTACAGCTACATCAGCAGCCTTTCTCAGGGGAGTGCCAACCAAGGATATTCTGGAAGCTGCTACTTGAAGTTCAGTGCACACCTTCACCAAACACTATCACTTACCTCTTTACTGTAAGATTAGAGCTGGTTTTGCCACTGCAGTTTTTCAGGGCCTACTAGCTTCTTCTAACCCTGTTTGACTCCACCTCCCCTCCTTAGCTTTGGGATTCAACCCAAGTGTGATGACTGCAGCAGGGTAACACGATGAACATAGTACAGTTTTGTACCTACCATAAATGTAGATGTTCAAGTGTTCACCCTGCTGCAGTCCAGGTTACCCTCCCTCCATCCCCTCTGAACTAGCTGAACGTATCTCTACCACTTTATCCTATACTACCTCTGTGGTGTATTTGCTTGTACCTAAGGGTTTTGTTTTATTTTTATATAGCCATATATATATATATATATATATATATATATATATATATATATCTATCTATATATATATTATATTTTTTTCCCTACCTTTTGGGGGCACCTGACATCTGGGGCAAGAAACACTGAAGAAAATGGTGTTGGATGCCTCTTATATACCCCTGAAGCACTGACGTCAGGGAAGAAGTGACAGCAACCAACGCCAGACCAAGGCTTTGGAATTCGGGCCGACTGCAGGACCGCCTGACAGCAGGATAACCCAAGTGTGATGACTGCAGCAGGGTGAGCAGTCGAACATCTACATTTATGGTAGGTACAAAACTGTACTTTACTTTTGTTTTTGTACAATTTTTTTCTAAGGGGAGCCAGGTTGTTGAGGATATCAATTTATTGTTGAAGTACTGGACTGCTTCATCTAATTGGAGATGTTTCAGAGGTGGCCAGTCACATTTTTTTAGAAGAGAGTTAAATATTTCGGTGTCAAAATTTTTTGTTATGTATCCGTTTGTATATGCTGTTTTTGGAAGGGCATACTTTGTTTCTGAGAAAATAGGTGGGCATGTGGTCACTGAGAATATCTGGGAGGCAGCCGGTGTGGTGACATAGGGAAGGTGTATTTGTAAGAATCCAATCTAAGATAAATTTCCTGTTCTCAGCTCTAGTAGGGGAACAGATTATTTGAGAGAAGCCAAAAAGATTAATGCAGTTGGTTGGGTTTTTGGAGGTACAGGTAAACCAATCAAGGTTGAAATCTCCTAAGGTTATTGTTTCTTGGTTGAAATTTGATGCTGCCCACTTAAGAAGGTTTTCTATTGTAACAGCATTGTTATCAGGGAGAATATATACTGCTATTATGATAATGTTTTTATTATTGTTTAGTTGGAGGCGTGAGACTAAAATTTCTGAATTTGGTAGCTCAGGGTTTTTTTCCTATTGTTTCTGGTGTTAGATCTAGGCTTACTTCTGGTAGGTACGGCAGCCTTAATGCAGCAATTTACTGGTGCTGTTTGACTTACGAATACCCAGGAGATTCATAAGCAATCTATAGGAGACTGAGTAGAGGGAGAAGGCTTTAAGGCACTCTGCATAAGGCAAGTTTGTTACACCTTATATTCTTTTTGTAAGGAACCTCTGCATTCACTCTAGTTGCTGCATATGCCTGGTCGGGTACATACCAAAGGGAGCACTGTACTCTATGAATGGTCTGATAACAGCAGAGTAGAGTGGGATAATGACCTCAAAATGCCATGCTCTTACTTATAAGCTGCACATCATAAAGGGATTTCCTCACCACTGTGTGATGTGATGGTTGAAGGTAAGGCTACTGTCTACATGCATACCCAGATCCCTGACCACTGGGTTGACTCTTAGGAGCATATTATCAGCATGATAATTAGCTAGGATGGTTGACTTCCTGAGTATAGTATAATTCCTGTTGTGGGTTTAGTTAGGTTTTTTGGGGTGATTTTTATTTTGTGGGAGACAGCTTTGTGGTCTGAATTTACTAAGGAGAACGTGGTATGGGAGGAGGTTGCAAAGCTCTCCTATTTAGTGATTACTAGGTACAATTTGTTTGATCCTCTCATTGGAGAGTGCAATATCTGGTCCAGGGTATTTGTGTTGATAAAGTCCAGGAAATGTGCATGTGAGTTAGAGACAGCCTGCCAGATTCAGCAAACTTTTGTACAGGAATAGCTTTTTCCTGTACAGAAGGGACTGTTACCATACAGCACGGCAGCACGCCATGCATATTCATGAAGGTGCGCTGTTGTGCTCTAAAATGGACACAGTGCTGTGCACAAGCACAGGGTGTGTCATAGAGCAGTGCTCTCACCATACACATGCCCCCTCCACTCCATAATTGCCATAAGGCAATGTAATGGCTGCGAGAGTGTCCGCAAAATACCTCTCACCCTCTTAGAGTAAGAAATTCGGAGAAAGGAAATAAAAGTCTGGCCCACAGACTTAAGTTGATAGAATAACAGGTTATGCATTAGCATAAATGTGCTTAAGGGTGTGAAGTCTAAAACTCAAATGTCTGTCAGTATTTTCTAACTGCAATCTTTAATGATTTGCCACTAATCTTCCAGAAAGCCACAATGCTATGACAAATGCACCAAAAATATAAGTCAAATATCTGGGCAGTCTGTGACAATCTGTACAGTTGAGAGGTATGGTGGATACTGTTAGCATCCATGGAGCATACCTCAAATGTAAAGCCTGCCATGTCATCACCATTGTAAAAGCACAGCCCCCCACAAATAATGTTGCAGAAATCAATGTGCATACCCCTACAGTACAAAAATAAAACACAACATTTTTTTTCAGTCCCCAATAAAGTTTAAGTGTAGCTGAGAAGGTGTGCGCATCGCACAGCTCTGCTCAGCCTAGCAGCCTAGCTTACACATCATAAGGAGCTAAATAGATATATACTCCAGAACATAGCAATGTGGAAATAGAGATGTGGTTAGAGTGTTTGCCTTGCAAGTAGTGTTCCCCGTTTGATCCCCAGTAAAGCCAGTTAGTATTTTACATGTGAAAATAGTACATAATTTATTTTTATAATAATTAGGTGTAAATAACACATATTTGTTAATCAGAGTAGTGTATTAGGTCCAGATGTGAGGTGTCAGTGTAATAAAGTTGTGAAACTCCCATATAAATACAAGTGCCCTATACAGTATAGTCACACAAGAATAAATGTAATAAAAGTACATTGGGGATGTCAGGGAAGGCAAACAAATATATAATATGTCAGGAATGATGAATCAATCCCATACAGGTGGTAGTCCATAAAATAAAACATAAGCAATCTAAGCATTGCACAGCTATGCTGGCCAAGTGTAAGCATTGTGTAAATATAAATGCTAAGCAAAGAGTAACCAGCTAAGTGGATTTACCCATTGGTAAGCAGTGCTGAACCTGTCCCTTTCAGCACTGCCAACCTTAGCTAAGCAGGTTTGCCCATAGTTTAGCTTAGCTCAGCATATTCAAAACTGTCCAATTGTGGCAAAGGGAGGGAAATCAGACGTATTTAAATCTCGCAGGTGGGAATACAGCCCATAACTGGTTGTATCTCCCCACTGTAAGCAGTATGGCTGGTGTAGGAGAAGGCAGGCTTTTTCGGGCACAGCACTGGGGCATACAGGAGTCCAAGGTCATGGTCGGACTCCTTCTAAAAAACATGATATGAGACTGCTGCAGGACCAGTACCAGGGCTGCCAATACTGGGAAAGTCTCACCCATGATCTCACCAGTGCCACTGGTATCCCTCAGACTGGTGTGCAGGTCTGGCACCACTATGCCAACTTGAAGCAGAGAAAGAGGGAGCTCTCAGAACATTAGTTCCAAGAAGCATAACAGAGGGGTGATGCCCCAGCAATGTGTAAGTATTCATAGCAATAACTGTTTACCAAAGTCCAGCCTGTGTATGTGATGAATAGGTATGCATAAATGTTTCTCTGTCTTCATTACAGCTCCAGCTGAGTGGGCTGTGAATCAGGAAGCCCATGTCAGCAAGTTGCAAAGGCTGCGTTGCGAGGCTGGTGAGTAACAATCTAGCTTGTAGTATTCATACCAAATAAATATAAAGGAGTAGAATGTCACTTGGCAGTATTAAAAATGGGTATGGTTTCTACTGAATAAAGCAGACAATATTATAGTAATAGTTTCATATAGGTTATATATAAATAAAACTGTAACTGCCTGTCAATAAAATTTAAAACCCTGGACTGGTTGTGTTTACTCTTGTATGGTATGATTTGAAATGTGTACAGGTTATACATAGCAACTATAGCTCTGAAAGTATTAAACAATCAAGTCTCATCTGACAAAGTTAGTGCATCTGTAACACACAAGATTAACTGATGTTAAAAATGTCACACAGCAAGATCTGATATCTGAATAGTAATGTTGTGTTAACTACTGTTTTCCACACTGTGCTATGTGAAAAGGTATGTATAGGAATGTATTTATAAGAATGTTGTAATTACAAGGTCAGATTGTACAATAAAGAGAGAATGAGAAAGAAATCATTCAAAGAAGAAACAGCAGTTTCTCAATAGCTCCCTCTGATGAAGCACACACTTGTTATATTTTTAGCAGAAACAGTCACAGTTCGAATCCCGGGAGTGGTAGTAAGCTGTATGCATAATTTCAAGTAGGATTTTGTGAAAATGTGTTGAAACTGTCAGGTGGTATTAACAAACATTCCATCCACAGGTCTTCCAGGTAAGAGGAGGTATAAAGTAGCTATAAGAAGGCTGTAGTTATACTGTGTCCAACACCCATGGTCCAACCCCAAGACTGCAAATGACAGCACGATAAGTACATACACCAAGTGGTCTACCCCAAGAAATATTCAAAAGTGTCATCCTGGCACAGCTACTAATCCCTTCTAACAACAACCAGGGTGACTGATATAAATGAAGGCAGATTGAGTCAGTGGTACACACATACAGTATGAGTGCACATATGTAACCCTGACTATGTGAATATGGGTAGAAACAGTCATGTAGTATTAACAAACATTCCCTCAACAGGTCTTCCAGGTAAGAGAAAGTATAAAGTAGTTATAAGAAGGCTGTAATTATACTGTGTACAAACATACCACTGCCCATCCCAAGGCCATAGTTGTAATAATACCTGTAGAGTAATGAGTAGAACAATGATCATTAAAGCTATGACCACTGCAAGAATCTACATTTGTTAACTGACATCTCTGTCTCTCCCCCACCTTATCTTTACCAATAATATAAACACATAAATGAATGGGTATGTTTTCCACCAAACCTACTGTTGGGACATGTGTCCTGTTCTTCTACAAATGTTGAAATTTATTCCAATTAATGTTCCCTGTTCAAATACTTTAATTGATGGTCTGTTGCTATCAATGTAACCTGCATGCCAGTGTAATGGCCACTGTGGTTCCATATATGCATGTGTTCTGTTTGCTATGCAAATGTTCCAACTCTGTTGTTTTGGCTTAATGGCAATACTCATGCATGATGTTATAACTAATCCTGGAATGTGTTTACCATTACTAACCAAAATATGTTCTAAAACTGCAACACCATAGCATGTCAGGGAAGGCCGATTCCAGTGGATCTGCCTCTCCCGCCTCATCTGGCCATAGCACTGGGCCCCACCACATCTGGGACCCACCCTGGGCCTTGTCCACTGGTCCTGCACCACCTTTGGGTGGAACCACCTCAGGGGATGGGGCTCGCCACCCCCAGGTGCGGGCATGGACAGGATCCTGTCACCTAAAGCCAGGTCCTGGGTCTGGTGCATAGCAAGCTCCACAAGGAATTGGGAGATCTGCTACACCAGCTTGAGGGCCATGTGGTGCAATTAGAGGGTCAGCCTGCCCCTCCTGCTCAGCCCCCAGCACAACCACCTTCGGGGCAGAGAAGGTGCAGTGGTGACTGCTCATGCATGGGGACTTCAGTCCCACTTTATCCATTTGGGGGCTTGTGGGCTTCTGATTACCAAACACCCCTCCCTGTCCAAGGTGTTTACCCCCCACATGTGTCATATACCACCCCTGTATGTTGTCTTGTTTATCTTCCTACCCAACCTACCTCCCCAAATATACCTACTATCCTTTCCCAACACCCCACTCTTACCTTAAAAAAAATAAAAGAGAAATCTGTTCCCAAAAAAAAAAGGTTGCCCCATGCATAGCTGTCCATTTTCTACACATGTCCAATGGACACAAGTAATACTGTCTAGCTAGCTTCACAACACATTAATGTTGTCCTCAGCCCCCTCTCAAATGGGGTTTGAGTGTCCAAATTTACCTCCGAATTCAATATATATGCACAGCTGTTGCTGTAGAAGAACTGGACAGCTATGGACCTTCCCTACACCCATCCTGCACATCCCTAGCTATCTTTCATATTGTTTTGCCCTCTTTGTGCTTCCTTTTTCATCACTTTCCTATCACCCTTTTTTTCTTTTCTTTTAAAGAAATTAGCATGGGGGTAAGTGGGAGTAAGCAGTAGTAAGCTGGAGTAAGCCTGTTTGCGAGGTGTTAAGCAATGCCTATGTAGATTAAACACCTTTTAAGGCTAACTCTGTGTGGGCATAGTTAACCGGAAGTTAGCTTTGCTTACCACCCCACAAACCCACACAAACCCACTTACAACTGCTTAAAAGTGCCTTAATCACTCTGTATCCAACAGCCCTTGTTCTGCTCAGCAACAAAATAATCAGCCCCTGCATGTCTTGACCCCAGGACCCTGCACACCATAGACACAGCAAGTTACCACTAAGCCATCTGAGCTGTAGCTATATCTGTTTATTCAAACATATCACGCAGCATAGTTATTCAACAGTAGGGAAAATGTGTGTGTGTGTGTGTGTGTGTGTGTGTGTGTGTGTGTGTGTGTGTGTGTGTGTGTGTGTGTGTGTATATATATATATATATATATATATATATATATATATATATATATATATATATATATATATATATATATATATATATATATATATATATATATATATATATATATATATATATATATATATATATATATATACACAACAGAAGGAGGAAACCAATATGGAATAAGGTCCCAAGACTGAAAATAAACCCTTAGCCTCAATTAAAAGTTGAGATCCCTCATGAAATACCACAAAGTTAGCGGTGAGAACAGAATTGGTGCACATAGTAAAGACAACCACAAGACCTCATACAGTTACATAAGGAATCTCCATGGCAATACCAAGATTTTGTCTGAGCTACTAGACAATGGTAGATCCCAGACTGAGCCAACAAATAATGCCAATATACTGGCTGACATCTTGAGTGCAAACTTTACCCCCCCCCCCCAAAGGACAAATCTCAATATCAGTACACTGCCAGGCACTCAGTATTACTGCAGCACAGGTTAAAAAAACACTATCCAAGGCCAGGAATACAGCATCTATGGGACATGACAATATCTCTGGCTGTGTTCTACATGAACTACAGAGTGACCTGGCACCTCACCTGTGTGCCCTGTTCAAGCACAGTGTCACCTCAGGCTTTGTCCCTACTGAATTGTGCACTGCTACAGTCACCCCTCTCCACAAATGAGGTGTCACTACAGACCCTGGGAAACACTGCCCCAACTGCCTGACAAGTCTGTTATGTGAAGCTATGGAATGCATCATCATGCACCTAATAAACATGGATATGGGAATCTGCAGACTCAGGATCCCACACAGTTTACTTTTGCGAAGGGTAGGTCATACCTGGTCATTCAAACTGGTCAACTTCTTGGCGTCAGTCACCTGAGTTGTGGATGAAGGCAAGGTGGCACATACAGCCTTCCTTGATCTGGCCAAGGACTTTGCTAACATTCCCCAGTGAGGAATCATGCAATAACTCATTAATCTAGGCATCAAGCCTTATATCAATAGGTGGGAACAGAGGCACAAATACAGAGGTAGATTGAACATACTGCTGTTATACATTGAGACAGTTGCAGATGTCACTGGGTGTGTTGTAACATCCTTTATGAGGAATATGACATTGGTAATACCAATAGATGTGAATATTTACTGACTGCATTCCCCAGAGTCCACGACTGATTTACCAAGAACACCAACTGTCTGGTGAACAGACAATACATAACAGGCACACACGTGGCCAGCGTGCCAGTGGAGAGGTATGTCAGGGACATATCATTATGAGTTGTAATGTCACTCACTACATGTATGCCCACACAAACCCTGTCAATCTATCAATCCACCATGTGTATAACAGTACTGATGACATAGAATCTGTCCACAAATCTGGGGATATGTCCCTCATGTTGTTTGGCTGTCTTCACATGTCCTGTCCTGTGACATATTGCCACATACTGTATGTGACTCTGTAGGTCACCACCTCTGTAATGTCCCTCATGCAGGCAAGGAAAAGGGACAAGGCCCACATTAGGGAATGTCCCATATGTTGGAACTAGCAGCACTGTCCAGGTCAACAGCACAATACATTGTGGGCACCGACATAGTGGTATGGCCATAGCAATACCTGACATCTGCACTTCTGTACAGAGGACAGACAGAAAGTAGATAGCCAACAGGTTATGCATTAGGATGAATGTTTTGAAAGACAGACGTCTGAAACTGAAAGGTATGCCATTACTACATGACAGCAGTCCTCAGTGACATGTCCTACAAACATAGTAGTCTACAGTTAATATCAACATATCAGATCAATATCCAATAGGAGATACATAAAAACATACAGCTCAAACACTAAGAACATGATAGTCAGTACTCAGAGTCCAGCTTTGCATGCAGGGGTGTATGATTCCAGTACTACAATCTGCAGTCTACTCATACTTGAAAAAGCACTGTTAAAAGTAGTACCATAATGATACAATACATGCAAGTGTGACTGCATATAACCTGGGATACTACCGAAGTATAAAACAAATACAAACAGAAAAGATTGTGGTACTACCCATGTATACTCAGGTGTCTCATACAGTATACTCACACCCCTTGATACTGTAATGGCAGCACATAGAAGCATGTTATGTACATGGAATTAAATACACTTATTAAAGATGTCATTACCCTGCTATTTTATCAGACTGGATTGTGATCACTGTTTACCAGGGCTGAGCTATGCTTAGCAGGTTTAAGCATTGCTTAAATGTAAATGCTAAGCAGATTTGCACACTGGTAAGTGAAGCCTTCACTGTGTAAGCGCATATTCATTTAACCGTACGTTAGCAGCACTTAGCTTAACACAAACCCGCACAAACCCACTTAAAAGACACTTTAAAGTGCCTTAATCACCCTGTCTCCATCAGCCCTTGTTCTGCCCAGTAACAAAATAAATAGCCCTTGCAGGTCTTGAACCCAGTACCCTGTACACTACAGTCACAGCACTTAACCACCAAGCAGTAAGAATATTTGTTACTTTTTCAAATATATCATTCAGTACATGTACTGAATAGTAGTGAACAACTGCTTTGAGTACTACAATTTTTTACTACTTGTTAGTGAAAACACTGTGGAATCAGTAATTTTCTATATCTAAATATGGTGAAATACATCTGAGAAGGAATACACAACACTCATATTGAGACATAAAAATGATATAGATATAAATATACATGTGTATATATATATATATATATATATATATATATATATATATATATATATATATATATATACATATATATACACATACACACACAAATATATATATATATATATATATATATATATATATATATATATATATATATATATATATATATATATATAATGTGCCCATAACATGTAGTGGAGTCATACCTGAGCACCATAACTCTCAACCTCTTAGTGCAAGGGAATGTAATGTAAGTGTTGCAGTTATAAATGTAGAATGTTGCTACAGTAACAGAGTTTGTGTCAGCATATATGTTCTGAAGGAAGGCTCTTCTGAAACTGACATGTATGCCATCAGTTACTGACAGACATCATAAAATCATCATAGTGACATACCACACAAATCACAGTAATGATTCTGTGAAATACAGCAGAAATATGAGCAATAGACCTGGACAGTGTGAAACAATCTGGTCAGTCGAGAGCTATACACAGAACCACTTAGTGCAAGAAATGTGGACCAAGCCTGACAAAGACAATGTTTAAAGCCATGAAAATGGGGATATATCCCAAATAATGGAGTAGATAACTCACACAGTTGATGCATTAACACCATCCTGTCTGTCTTAATACATTTTAACTGGAGGAGCACAAGTCCCAAGCCCACATATTTCCCACTAGTTAGTGACATGCATATTCACAGTATCCCACTGCTTTGTCAGACAGACACAACACTTATGGTGGCCAGGCAACAGTACATCTGACACATATCTGGGCATAACATCACACTAGGGAAAATACACTGAGCTGCTAGGCATGTCACCAAGCACTGTTTAAACTACAGGTTGACTGCCACAACACTAACCCAATTTTCCTATGAGGGAATACACATGTAATTGCAAATATAGTAGGCACTACAGGCATGTAACAGCACAGCGTAACAAAAAAACATGTGAAGGTGCATACCCACAACCAATCTCAGCACAGTCACATAATGATAAGCCTAATTAATAGTACAGTATATGGACTGTGTGAACAAAACCCATCACATCATTATGTTTCCCACTCACACACTACCCCTACATACACTAGCCCAATTCACAGTGTAATCTGATGCCTGACTGTGGTATGGGACATGTCTCAGTCTGGCCCTACAAACATGTAAGCTGATAGGGTACCAGAAACTGGATCAGCATGCAACATCAGATAGTAAAGGACCAATAACATCTACCCCAGTCTGTACCCAGGCCAAATAACATTCACAGTACACTGCTACACATTACTGACACTCTGTCAATAATCGCCATAAGTACACAGACCTCACAACTGTACAGACTACAACAGAATGCCCAGGGTTTGTCGTCAAATATAAGGCCTCCTATACATAACATGTGTGGCAGTCTGATATATCACTGGCTTGATATCAGGAATGATGTCAGTAAATAATGATATACTGTACATAACCACCTCTTACTGCATGAAATATGGACAAAGGGTGACAGACTTAGGGGACAGAGGCACAAACACGGGACCATTATTGACATATTGCTGTTATAAACTGAGAAAATTTCTGGTGCAACAAGGTTTGTAGTAACATCTCTTCTGAGGGATACAAAGTCAGAAACACACATGGATGTTACCATTTACTGACCGCAATCATCACAGTATGCTACTGCATTTATAAAGACAAAAAATGTGTGAGTAACACACCAAATCTAAGACTCCAAACTCTGGCCAGTCTGCAGGTAGCCCTACAGGTGAGAGTCTTCTCAGCCACCCAACTCTGTCATGTCAGACTTTAAATCATGCAGAACTGCCATATCCACACAAACCTGTTAAACCAAATTACTTCAAATGTAGAACAGCAATACTTACATTCTGTCCCCATGTCTGGAACATCCTCCTCCAATTTGTTGGGGTGTCTCCACAGGGTTTGTTGTAAGAGGTATTTCCAACTACCCACTGGGATGCTGTCAGACACCCACATGAAGTCCTGCTCACAGTGAAGGAAAAGGGCCAATGGCCACATGAAGTGCTTAGTTATAGGAGTGTGTTTCCATGCAGCTGGCTATAGGAATGATACCACAGCTGTTCCACATGCAATTAGCAAGTAGGGGACTGCAGTTCATGCACAGGCCATCAGCTGATCATGAGCATTACCTACAAAAGTCAAGCTGCGGCCTATGCAAAACAGATGAATTTTTCTACCTCTACTAGAAAGAGAAAGAAAGAAAGAAAGAAAGAAAAAGCAAGATCATCACAACCAGACTACAAAAAGAAATCTGCGAGACATACCCATCTACCTCTGAAATACAGCAACTGAAACAGGCAAAAAAAGGTATGTGAAACAAGTATCATGTAATGGAATGTAGTAGGGTGTATGTAAAAGAGGTAAATAGGACGTTCAACAAATATTTCTCAACAGCACTTGCTGTACAGATATATTGCTGATCAGAACCAATAGCCATAGCATCTGTGTCTGTCTGTAGTGACATAGAACACAGCTCAAGCCCCTGAATCAGTCACGTATGACTACTATTGAAGTGTAGTTTGAATAATACTGACTGTGACAATCCTAGGCCAGCTACCGGTGTGTCGCATATATCCATATGTTAATTGTGAATACAATTATGATAATACATGTCTATATATATATATATATATATATATATATATATATATATATATATATATATATATATGTTTATATGTATATGTATATATATATATATATATATATATATATATATATATATATATATATATCAATTTCAGAATCTCAATATATTTATATATATATATCCGAAACCCAGAAGCATGAATTTCAAAATCGTGACTCCTACACTAACTATACACCAAACACACACCTTCCCTACACACACAAACACATAAACCTACGCTATATACAAGAAGGGGGGCAAGCCCCACCTGTATCCCCATATGGGGTCTAGGGCCCCACACCTCCCTATATATATATATAATATCATATATATATATATACATAAACACCACCATACAATCTACATTAACCTCGCACACACACATCACAGTAACAAAACACACTGACACACAATAAAGCCCCTAATCAAAACCCTTAAACATAAATACTTACCTGAACTTCCAGCTATCCATTCACACAGAGCAACACAAAAAGCACTACTTCAACATCTCCGTAAGGATTTTGAAATTCGCTCTTCTGGGGTTTCTGAATTTTGAGCTTTTGGCTTTACAATCTCGGGATTCTGAAATTCGATATTTCAGAATTTCTGGATTATAAAGTGTTCCTCTCTCTCTCTATATATATATATATATATATATATATATATATTATATATATATGGTTCCACTTCATATCATCGAATTATCATTTCATCGAATTTCAAATCATCTAGACCAAATTGTTGAAAACTCATTTCATCGAACAAATCATCTATCGAATTCAAGAAATTATAAAGCAACTACAAATAACATCCCACAAAGTTTTTGATACATTTATACAAGGGGGCAAGCATCCTGCACTTTCATGTGGGGCTTAGCCCCAAACCCCAATAAGAGCACACTGAAGGTCACACAACAGTGGGGGAAAAAGAAAATTTCCTAACCCCACTGTAGTGTGACCTTGGAGTTGGTATACTTAATTACGGGGGTGTGCAGGGGGGTTTGCCCCCCTGTATAAACATAGTAAATAGTGTCTGGGATTTATTTATAGTTGCTTTATAGTTTTCAATGATTTGAGATTCGATGAAATGCGACGATTTGGTCTCGATGATTTGAAATTCGATGAAATGATAATTTGATGATATGAAGTGGAACCATATATATATATATATATATATATATATATATATATATATATAAATATATATATATATATATATATATATATATATATATATATATATATATATATATATATATATATATATATATATATATATATATATATATATATATATATATATATATATATATATATATATATATATATATATATATATATATATATATATATATATATATATATATATATATATATATATATATATATATATATATATATATATATATATATATATATATATATATATATATATATATATATATATATATATATATATATATATATATATATATATATATATATATATATATATATATATATATATATATATATGTATATATATATATATATATATATATATATATATATATATATATATATATATATATATATATATATATATATATATATATATATATATATATATATATATATATATATATATATATATATATATATATATATATATATATATATATATATATATATATATATATATATATATATATATATATATATATATATATATATATATATATGTATATATATATATATATATATATATATATATATATATATATAGGTATGTGTGTGTGTGTGTGTGTGTGTGTGTGTATATATATATATATATATATATATATATATATATATATATATATATGTTATACATCTGAAGTGGATGACATCAACAGGACTACTAAATTGGGTGAAGGGAAGTGCGAAGGGTAG
Source organism: Protopterus annectens (assembly GCF_019279795.1). Classification (NCBI taxonomy): domain Eukaryota; kingdom Metazoa; phylum Chordata; order Ceratodontiformes; family Protopteridae; genus Protopterus; species Protopterus annectens. The sequence continues at coordinate 942,088,895 of NC_056737.1, read as the reverse complement.
TACACAGGTCAATATTGTGAAAGCCAGACAGTCCATGATTCACACGCACACACACACACACGCACACAGACACACACACACACACACACACACACACACACACACACACACACACACACACACACATGCTTGCCAGTATTGAAATTAGAACTCCTGCCTATCTAAGTATGCCAACTATAGTGTTTTGCAGTTACCGCATGCACCACTGAGCTTACTGAGCTTTTACATAGCCAAAGCTGATGGTAACTGCACAGATGTGGTAAAGTATTACAGGTGGCAGACAGTCTGCCTTCTCTTCCACATGTACCTCATGCTAGATCTTCCTGTCTTGCACTTCAACTAGCATTATGGCTTGGCAGTTCAACAGGTTATTGTATAGGTAGGTTCATAGGTAGGTACTAGACTATCTGCCTGAAGGCATTTATAAGCCTAGCAAGAGTGTGTCAGCTTTTGCCGCTCCATTGATTAATTAACTGAGCCTCTGCAAGAAGAGCTAATGAAGTGATCCCAGGGGTTTATTTTCTGTTACCCATCCACTCGTCAAGGTTTCTCTTGAAGAGTGTTAGTGAGGGGTTCTGCGTAATGTAGTTAGGAATTTTGTTCCAAAGCATGGGGAGTCTCTGTGACAGGAATCTATCCCTCCAGCATGTTCTATTTATTGTTGTGGCGAGGTTTAGCTCACTAGAGTGAGTGGCTCGCAGTGACTTGGATTTCTTTAGGTGGAGCATGTCCATCAATTCTGCGTTGGATATGGCTTTGTAAGTCAGAGATCACCTCTAAGTAAGCAATATGCCACTGAGTACAGCCGGAGTTTTTCCAGTCGGGCTGCATAGGATATATGTTTGAGTCCAGTAATCCTCTTGGTGAGGTACTTTTGTTGTCTTTCCAGCAGTTGGAAATGTCTTGTGAAGTACATCCCAAATAGGGCATTGTACTCTATGATGGGTCTGATGAGTGACGAGTAGAGGGGCACTATAACCTCTTTATTTCTAGATGTGAACCCTTTAGTAATTAGATGGGCTACATAGAAGTATTTCTTAACTACTTTGGCAATATGATTGTCAAAGGAGAGATTGCTATCTACCTGGGTCTCCAGATCTCTTATTACCTCTTCTGTATTAAGAGGGCTGCCACCTATGTGGTAATTCATGGGTTTTTTGTTTTTCCCAAATGGACGACTATGCATTTTTTGGCAGTTAGCTTGAGACCATGACTTTGACAACAGGTGGCCGTCTCAGTAAGGCCCTTTTGGAGAATGTCCGTGTCAGCTGGAGAGTCAATTATGGCTCCCAGTTTGCAGTCATCGGCGAACTTGGTTAGCCATAGTCCTCCTATGTTTGTCTGTACTTCTGAGAAGTATATGCCAAACAGTAGGGGTCCCAGGACCAAGCCCTGTGGGACACCACTTATGACTGGTTTAGAGTCGGACCTGGAGCCCTCTATTCTTTCTGTGGGAGTTCTGTCTTTAAGCTAGTTGGCAACCCATCTCATGATGTAGGGGTTTATGTTCAGGCCAGAGAGTTTTTCTATAATTCCTGAGTGGGGAATGGTGTCAAACGCCTTGGCAAGGTCAAGGTAAGCTGTGTGAATCAACTTCCCCTCATCTATGGCCTTGGTGACTGTCTCAAAGAATTCAACGAGGTTTAGTAGGCATGATCTGTCCTTAACAAAGCCAAACTGGGTCGCGTCAAGTGTTTGGAGGTTCCCAATGTCTTTGTTAATGAGTTCCATGATGATGCGCTCCATAGCCTTGCAGACCAGGCTAGTCAGGCTTATGGGACAATATTTACCAGGGTCAGTTGTGGCCCCTCCTTTGTAGAGTGGAATAACCGTTGCTGTACACCATTCTGTGGGCACATAGCCTGTGGAGAGGCTCAGGTTGAACAGTGTGTTTAGGTGGGGGGTTAGTTCATTCTGTAGTTCATGCAAGATGCAGCCTGGGACACCATCGGGCCTTCTTGACGCTGTGCTTTTGGCTTTTGAAAGGGCTGTTTTCACCTGTGCATCTGTGATTTCCAGGACACTACACTTTTCCGGTATTGTTGTGGGCCCTTTTGGGGGTGAGAGGGGGTGAAGTTTATACTGAATCTATCTGCCAGGATGTTGGCAATATCAGTAGGATCAGTATATTTTATGCTATTTTGCACTAGCTCAGAACATATCTGTGAGTTGCCACTTAGATTCTTGACATAACTAAGGAAGGCTTTGTGGTTATCTTTCGAATCCTTGACCATTTTTCTTTTGAAGTTAGCCTTGGAGGATTTTATGAGGGACCTTAGTTTCTTACTGATACTGATCATGGATGTCTTTCCTTCTTGGGATTTGCTTTTCTTCTTCTTATGGCAGAGGTCCACCAGACTGGTTTCCTTCTCTTAGGGGAGTGAGTCTTGGTTTTGCTTGGGATCGCATGATCCATGCATCCTTGTTGGTGCTCATCGAGTGCATTTGTAAAGGTTCCTGCATCTTGGACACTGTTATCCTTTAGTGTGGGGGCTGTGAAACTTACCACCTCTGTGATGAAGTTTGCTATAGAAAAGTTTTTCACTGTGGTTTCCTTGGTTGGGGGTGGTGGCGTGATGTGGACATCCAGAGTGATTAGTTTATGGTCTGATCTAACCAGTGATGGGTTGACTTCCAGTGCGGAGCACCTGTCGCCCATGTTGGTGATGACCAGGTCCAATATGTGGTGGATCTTCTGTTGTTTCTCCCAATATGTTTTCACCTCTGGTAGGGGAGTTTACCAGCTGATCCAGGGCATTTGAGATGATAAATTCCAGGAAGCGCTGGACCTGGGAGTTTATACTTGAGTAGTTTTCCCAGTTAATGATAGGGTAATTGAAATCGCCCAATATCAGGGTGTTCGGTAGGACCTTCATGTTTTCCAGTGTCTCTAGAAAGGCTGATTGGTGGTCCTGAGTCATGGATGGTGATCTGTAGCAGGCCACAATTTGCATTGCAGATTTGCCCAATGTTAGTTGCACATGGATGATCTCAGAGATATCATGCAGCGCTACTAACCTGGAGGTGTAGGTATCCTTGATTGATATGGATACACCCCCTCCTTTTGTGTTTCGGTCCATGTTCTGTGGCCGAAATATGTGGTATGAGTTGTAGCCCAGTAGTGTTGGGGTGCTCTGTGGATCCTTGAACCAGGTTTCAGTTTCTGCACAGATGTCAGCGTTCTTCATACTGAGGAGTGCTTCAAGCACGTGCATTTTGAGATTTAAACTCCTGGCATTGAGTAGCATAACCCTCATTTTTTATTTGTGCTGTTTACAGACATGGGTTTGACTTTTGAGCCTTGTCTAAAAAAGGCACTATGGGGGCAGCAAGAGCCTTGGTCAATATTCGAAAGCCTAGGGGTGCCAGGTGCAAGCCATCTCATGCGAAGCAATGAGGCTTGTCGAGCATGTCTTCCCAGGCTAACAGACACTGGATCCCCTTTGAATGACACCAGAAGCTTAGCCAATTGTTGAAATTTATCATTTTTTCTATATACTGTGGTATCATACTTGGTGAGGGTAGGATGCTACTCAGGGTCAGGGTCTTACCTGCCTGAGCTACATGATCAGAGAGATCTTCTATGTCTCTTTTCATGTAGTCCAGGGAGGTACATCTCAGGTCATTCACACCAACATGAACAATGACAGAGTCATATTTGTACTTGTTCTGGACTGAACTGAGTACTTGTGTTATGTGGCAGATTCTGGCTCCCGACAGGCAGCTAACAGTAACCTTCTCCTTGTCCAGCCTAGTGAGTGGGGTGTCAATGAGCCTGACTATAAAGTCACCTATTACTAGTGTGTTAGGTATGTTATTTCTCCTTAAGGGCTGTGGTTGTGTGGCACACTGATTTTGTGTTTTATGTGTTGTCTGGTTTGTGACGGGAGGTGCAGGTTTTTGGGTGTCTGCTTTGGAGGTCTCTGATGCTTTTGCAGGTTTTTATTTAGAGCGTCCGAGTATGATTTTGTGTATTTATGTGTATTTTTTGCCAGGGCTGGTTTAGTATGTCTGTGTGAGGCTGGAGGTGTGGTGCAACTGTTCCAGTCTTGGGTTGAGAGAGCTTAGCCTCCAATTTAGCTATATAATTGCATCTCTCGCATATGTTAATGTTTTGTGGTAGGAGGAGAGGGTTGTCTGTGTACATGAGGCAGTTGTGACATTGCCTCAGGATACCCAGGTTCACCAGCTGGACTGGAGAGTATACCTGAAATTGCCCTTTGGTCATGCCTGAATAGTAGGGTGAGCTGCTTAGTCGCTTGGTTGGTGAGGGGTGAATAATGAGCCTTGCCCTGCTGGGCAATCAAGTGTCAGGGTATATTAATGCTTGCTATTAAGTCTGAGCAAGTGCTGGACTGTAGGATGCTTTTTAAGTGCTTATATTAAGAGTTAGACTACTTTCAAGGGAAAAACTGAAGTGGAGACTTGATGGAGCTGGGAATAATTTAGCCCTAGCTAACCAGCGCTGCCCAGATGTGCAAAACTGTGCAAATGCATTTTTTACAGCAGGGAAATGAAAGAGATAGAAATTAGCCCAAAATGGCCTATAAACTACTAACTTCTGGGCTGGAACCACTCATCCAGGGACAGATGGTTGCTCAAAGCTCCCTCTCTCACAGGTGAACAGAGAAACCTCCTTCTATCCAAGTAAGGTATGGGCAACTCAGAAACTTGTAACACAGCCCTGAATTCAGCACTAGCCTGAAAACTGGACTATGGTAGCTTAGAAAGGTGGGAAACAAGGAAAACATGTTTTAAAAGGTAAGGCAGAAACAGTAAAAATACACTTAAAACAGCTTTAAATGACTACAAATAGTAAAAATACACTTAAAACAGCTTTAGATGAGTACAGGCAATTAGAAAATTCTTTTGAACAAATTACCCAATTAACTAGTAAAAAAATCTCAAAACTGAGCCCTGTTCCTGTAGTCTTCAATCAGACAGGTTCTAACTGCACACTCCTGCCACTGGGGTGCAGGGGGACCTTCTCCAAAAAAGGAGGCCTGGATTATTGCTCAAGTTATACAAACAGAGCTAGATTCAGCAGGCCTGAATATAGTTTATGCGACAGCGAACAAGGCACACCAATTTCAGTAAGAAACAGTGCAAATATGTAGGCACTATAAGCCTCTAACCAGAAATTCCCAGCTCAGAAGGGCAGAGTCCAGCCTCTCCTACCACAAGAGTGCAGACCACAAATCTTCTTAATGTAAAATGACTGGCCTGAAGCCCAAGTACTTAAACCAGAACTAATACGCTTTTAGAATAACAGACACTGAGCCTTCAGTTAGCAGTTCCCAACTTAGAAGGATGTAAGCTACATGTCCTGTCACAACAGTGCAGACCACAAACCTTCTTAATGTAAAACAAATGGTCTGAAGCCCAAGTGCTTAAACCAAAAGGCTTCAAATGATAGTTACACCAAGCAGTAATTAATACAATTGAGTACGTTTAAGATGACACAAAAGCAAAATAAAGTAGTAATGTAGGAAGAAACACAAATACAGTAAAAGCAGATGAATAAAGTGCAATTTTTTTTTTGCGATGGGCCCAGGATAAGTATCCAAATGCAAATTTACAAGATGGGCTGGCAGTTTCAAAGCCACCAAGATTAACACCAAAACAAAAGCAGGGAGGGTGGGTGGGGAACTAACTGAAAAAACACAGCCACAACTTCCAGCTAGATAGTATTCAATGCAACACAAATAAATCAATTTAAATGCTGCATTTGAAAAAAAGTGCAGATAAAGATTTACTTAAATTCACTTATACATCCATTTGATTGCAGGTAGGTCTTACCCGGCCAAAGCTCAGAGTTTAAGCAAAAAATAATCCAAAATGTACCACTTATATAAGGCAGAAACCGAATATCATTGAAGTGAAACTACCCCCACTTATCACTGGCTATGCAGGAATTCTAACAAGCACTAAATTCTAACAAGCATTAACTGAAAAAACAGAGCCACAACTTCCAGCTAGATAGTATTCAATGCAACACAAATAAATCAATTTAAATGCTGTATTGTTTGAAAAAAGTGCAGATAAAGATTTACTTAAATTCACTTATGCGTCCAGTTCATTGAAGGCAGGTGTTAGCCGGCCAAAGCTCAGAGTTTAAGCAGAAAATAATCCAAAATGTACTACTTGTATAAGGCAGTAACCGAATATCAATGAAGTGAAACTACACCCACTTATCACTGGCTATGCAGGAATTCTAACAAGCACTAAATTCTAACAAGCATTAACTGAAAAAACAGAGCCACAACTTCCAGCTAGATAGTATTCAATGCAGCACAAATAAATAAATAAATTTAAATGCTGTATTTTTTGAAAAAAGTGGGGATAAAGATTTACTTAAATTCACTTATATGTCCAGTTGATTGCAGATAGGCCTTAGCCGGCCAAAGCTCAGAGTTTAAGCAGAAAATAATCCAAAATGTACCACTTATATAAGGCAGAAACCGAATATCAATGAAGTGAAACTACCCCCACTTATCACTGGCTATGTAGGAATTCTAACAAGCACTAAATTCTAACAAGCATTAACTGAAAAAACAGAGCCACAACTTCCAGCTAGATAGTATTCAATGCAACACAAATAAATCAATTTAAATGCTGTATTATTTGACAAAAGTGCAGATAAAGATTTACTTAAATTCACTTATACGTCAAGTTGATTGCAGGTAGGTGTTAGCCGGCCAAAGCTCAGAGTTTAAGCAGAAAATAATCCAAAATGTACCACTTATATAAGGCAGAAACCGAATATCAATGAAGTGAAACTACCCCACTTATCACTGGCTATGCAGGAATTCTAACAAGCACTAAATTCTAACAAGCATTAAAAAAAAAAAAAAAACACAACTTCCAGCTATAGTATTCAATGCAACACAAATACAAATAAATAAATTTAAATGCTGTATTATTTGAAAGTTAACAAGCACTAAATTCTAACAAGCATTAACTGAAAAACAGAGCCACAACTTCCAGCTAGATAGTATTCAATGCAATAAAAATAAATCAATTTAAATGCTGTTTTATTTTACAAAAGTGCAGATAAAGATTTACTTAAATTTACTAATACATCAAGTTGATTGCAGGTGGGTCTTAGCAGGCCAAAGCTCAGAGTTTAAGCAGAAAATAATCCAAAATGTACCACTTATATAAGGCAGAAACCGAATATCAATGAAGTGAAACTACCCCCACTTATCACTGGCTATGCAGGAATTCTAACAAGCACTAAATTCTAACAAGCATTAACTGAAAAAACAGAGCCACAACTTCCAGCTAGATAGTATTCAATGCAACACAAATAAATCAATTTAAATGCTGTATTATTTGAAATAAGTGCAGATAAATATTTACTTAAATTCACTTATACATTCAGTTGATTGCATGTCTTCCAAAGCTCAGAGTTTAAGCAGAAAATAATCTAAAATGTACCACTTATATAAGGCAGAAACTGAATATCAATGAAGTGAAACTACCCCCACTTATCACTGGCTATGCAGGAATTCTAACAAGCACTAAATTCTAACAAGCATTAACTGAAAAAACAGAGCCACAACTTCCAGCTAGATAGTATTCAATGCAACACAAATAAATCAATTTAAATGCTGTATTATTTGAAATAAGTGCAGATAAAGATTTACTTAAATTCACTTATACGTTCAGTTGATTGCATGTAGGTCTTAGCCGGCCAAAGCTCAGAGTTTAAGCAGAAAATAATCTAAAATGTACCACTTATATAAGGCAGAAACTGAATATCAATGAAGTGAAACTACCCCCACTTATCACTGGCTATGCAGGAATTCTAACAAGCATTAAATTCTAACAAGCATTAACTGAAAAAACAGAGCCACAACTTCCAGCTAGATAGTATTCAATGCAACACAAATACATCAATTTAAATGCTGTATTATTTGAAATAAGTGCAGATAAAGATTTACTTGAATTCACTCATACTTTCAGTTGATTGCAGGTGGGTCTTAGCTGGCCAAAGCTCAGAGTTTAAGCAGAAAATAATCTAAAATGTACCACTTATATAAGGCAGAAACTGAATATCAATGAAGTGAAACTACCCCCACTTATCACTGGCTATGCAGAAATTCTAACAAGCACTAAATTCTAACAAGCATTAACTGAAAAAACAGAGTCACAACTTCCAGGTCAATAGTTTTCAATGCAACACAAATAAATCAATTTAAATGTTGTATTATTTGAAAAAAGTGCAGATAAAGATTTACTTAAATTCACTTATACGTCCAAGAAGTGTGGCACACCTGGGAGCCATCAGCAGTACTCATTCATCAGAAATGTAGCCCCAGTACTTACTTATTATGTTTGTAGGGTGGTTATGTTTGCTTTCACCCATTAACCTGGAGCACTTGCCCATTCTGAGCACTGTTGCAACTGCCTCATATACACAGACAACCCTCCCCTCTAAACTCCAAACACTCAGACCTGTGAGGGTTACTCATATATCACCCAATGTGGACATATGAACTCTCCAGTAAAGAGTGGACTAGCAGGTCATGAGGATATGATCAGCACCTGCACCACACCATGTGGAACACATAGATCACCATGACACCAACTTTGACAGCCATGACATATGTGAAAAGCCACTCACCCACCTTCCCAGAGGCACTCAATGGACATTTACCCAAACAGCATAGAGCAGCAAGACAGACACCCATTCAAAAACAGCGACATGGCACATGCCAAGGGACACACATTTAACCTACACAGTATGCCCCTCAGCCTAAGTTGCTAAGGCTAACCACTTTGCACAATACAGGGATCACAGGCAACTCAGTTCTGAAGCACACAGATATCCCACTCACTAAGTTGAATATGGAGCAAGTAACAGCCAAATATCTATCACATTCCAGCATCCAACACATGACACAGCCAGTCATGGCACTGCACAACAACTATTAGTATCACTCTGTATCCATGTGGGTGTGAATGACTTGACAAAAGACATGGTTGAACTCTCTGATTATGTGGTCCAGGCTGGTGTGACAGTACCCCTGGGCAGTGTACCACTGTCACCCAGAATGCTGCTGCGGTACTATCAACAGATTGACTGCAGCACTGGCTTACGTGTTATGTGTCATTCTCAGGGGATCCAGTACCTCTTTGCCTGGGGTGACATGATTGACAGAGCCCAATGACCTGCCACAGATGTCCTACATCTTTCACTGCTGGATTTGCAGGTACTGGCTAAGTGTCTTTCCACCCCTATGATGCCTTATTAGGCAGTGTTCCTGATGTTATTACCACCATACTGCTACACATATATGCAATCTGAGGGCCATGCTGCTTAACAATAGACACCTAACTGTCAGGATGCAGTCAAGCATAGCAGTTGTTGGAGTGGAGGACAGATGTCTGCTGTAATGGAGAGGAGGTTCACAGCAGCAGACAACAGACCTGGTGTATCAGGCTATGACCCATTCCACATCTTATAGCCCCCAAACATGGACCACACCACACCTCCACAGGTGGTGTTGTCTTCATATTCATTATGGCTAGGAACACCTCCAGACTAGTGTCCCATCATAATGCATTGGAGATTCTTCTGATAAAGCTGCCTTGGAGTAATAGTGCAATCCAGACCATAGCCTGCTATGGGTCCACATCTATGTCCCTGGATGTCAATGCACATTCCTCAACACCCTACCATCTGTGATGGTCTAACACAACACTGACATAGTATGAGTCTTCAACTACCCCTCCATCAAATAGGGAAAGTGGGCAAGCACCAGTACAATGGCGCAACACTTCTGGGAGTCATCACTTCCATTGCCCTGGACCAGCTCATACTGACTCCCGGTAGAGAATGCAACAACCTTGACCTGTGTTGACTATTTAGATATGGGACTGTTGCATCCACAGATGTCAATCCCTGCATGGTGAGATTCACATAAGCTGTAATCAACATGGAACTAAACATGTCAGCCACCCCCCCCCCCACAAAGGTAACCACCTTGCAAAACCTCTCCAAAGCTGAATTTGCAACCATGAAAACAGGGGTGGATGTCTTCACTGCATCCATGGCAATTGGAAATAGCTGCATGACTGTGGAATCATACACATAGGCACTGTACAAACAGGTACATGAATGCATGGTACTAGCCAGAGCCAACTGAACCCAAACACTGTCCTCCAAACACTGGGAGACAATGTGATGGTCTCCTGCCATTACTAAAGTGTACATCAGAAGGAGGACACTGTTGCAGAGAAAGGTTGTGTCCCATGACTGCTGAACTCCCTTATTAGCCTCAAACACAACTTTGGTTCCCACATGGAATCCCCTATGGGCATCTATGATGGCAGAGATGCAGCAGACACTGTTGACAGTCACAACAGCCTTTGATAGTTACATCAACAACCTCCACAGCATTAAACAAAAGTGTTGTGAGTTACTGCACAATGCTAATACCTATCCTGAGACAACAGATATTGACCACAGTCTTGACAACACATTCAGTGCCTGCTTTACCCCTCTTTCCCCCCATAAGTGAAGTGCTGAGTGAATGTGTTCTCACATGCTGTATCCCATTTCCATTCTAGGTCACCAGGATGTGGCCCTGCAGAATGACCATGGGGTATGGTAGTGTGGTAACACATCCACCATGTCATAGGCAGGGTACAGTATGTGCACAGAAATCTCCGGTCTGTAACACAGTGATTGCATATGCCTCACAGATTATAGGGCTGAGGGTTGTACATAGGTATATATGTGCATCAAACTAAGGTACGAAAAATCAAACTAAGATACAAAAAATCTCCTAGACCGTATATATGCCACTGTATAGAACTTTTATGTCATTCATGGATTGTGTTGTCATATAAAGACATGGAACTCTGATTGTATATATGCCTCTGTACAGAATTTTTTTTTGTCATTTGTTGTATTTGTACCATTATGTGATGGAGCTTTTCTCCCCTGGCCTCTGCTGTAAATAGACATTGTTCCAGTCGGACTTTCCTGGGAAACAAATGTAAAATAAATAAAATAAAAATAAAATATGTTGATTTACATCTGTTGTAGAATGGAGAATGGTACCTGTTATGGTTTGGACACACCTCCGATTGCTAATAACCAAAGCCACAGGTGATATTTGTCAACCAAACACACTGAGATTACTATTCACACACGCACACACACGCACGCACACACACGCACACACACACACACACACACACACACACACACACACACACACACACACACACACACACACACACACACACACACACACACACACACACACACACACACACACACACACACACACACACACACACACACACACACACACACACACACACACACACACACACAAACACACACATGCACATTTGCCAGTACTGAGATCCATAGGTTCATTGCTTCATAGGTGTGTAGTAGGTGAATGGGCCTGAAGGCTGTACAAGGCTTGCCCAAAGGAATACCCTGGCATCAGGCCACATTAATATAGTCCCTAGTGTGGCTCAGGAGTATAGTCACTGGAGTGGTCCCCAGGGCTGGTTATTGTATTCCTCATCCACTCATCCAATTTTCTATTGTAGGTGGCTAGTGATGTGCACTGCTTCACATGTATGTGATTTATATTCCATAACATGGACAGTGTCTGGGTTGTGCACATGCCCCACATGCATGTTCTTTGAAGTGCGGAAGTGTGCTTGAGGTCTCTGGGGCATGTTGTGTGGACAGATTGGTATCTTCAGTAGTAGCATTCCTGACCTCCTTTGTTGAGACCTGGCTATGTAACAAAGACACACACACACACACACACACACACACACACACACACACACACACACACACACACACACACACACACACACACACACTCTCTCTCTCTTATACAAACACACACTTTATCACAGTCACCAGGACCAGGATTAGAACTCCTACCTAACCAGTTTGCTACACTGTAGTATTACACAGTTATTGCATGCACCATAGAGCTTTTGGCCAAACAGTTATTTCCAGGTGAATGACATCAGCAGGAGTGCTAAAATAGGGCAATGGGAGGTGTGTATAGTGAGTGTGAATGGCCTCAAAATCATTCATCTTCAAACACGCACACACACACACACACACACACACACACACACACACACACACACACACACACACACACACACACACACACACACACACACACACACACAGGTTAACTGTTGCCATGTCTGGGATTAGAACTCCTACCTATCTAGTTTGCTACACTACAGTATTACACAGTTATTGCAGGTGCCATGAAGCTTATAGGGCTAAGGCTTGCCCAAAGGGTTATTTCAAGGTGACTGACATCAGCAGGCGTGCTAACATGGTGCAATGGGAAGTGCAGTGTGTATGAATGGGCCATACATCATTCCTCTGGAAACACACACGCACTCAACACAACTTTACATTTGACAGGACTGAGTTTACAAATGCTACATGAATACTTATTTGTACTATAGTGTTACACAGTTATCACAAGCCCCACATACTCTGTAAGGCTGAGGGCTACCAAAAGGAATGTCTACACTGATTGACATTAGCACATCATGTGATATAGGCCAATAGGATGTGTAGTGGGTGGGACAGGCCTCATAATGGAATTCTCTCTGTCACTATCTGTCTCTCTCTTCCCCACATCTCTGTGTGTGTATGTTTGACATATTATAGTCTGTTGGCCTTAGATATGTGTGAGTTTTCCTATCCAATGTGTGTGAAGCATAAATGGTGTACAATTTGGTGTGTGTTCACAGACATCTGCAAATGACAGATATGTATATCCACTGTGTTGTCCGACATGGGCTTCATTTTTCTAAGTGTAGGTGCATGCCCAGTATGACCTTCTGCAATGAGTGTGTGAATCCATCCCAGGTATGGTTGTACTCCAGTCTGGGGTTTGGCGTTCTACACCTACAGCTAGCAACCTGTTTCTGCAGGATATTTGTAGATAGGTTGACAATATGGAGTCACAACGGGTGAAAAATAGGGGGATACTGTTACTATTGCTGTCTATGCTGCTTGTGTTACATGGTTGGTGTTACCAGAGATATTCAAACATATATACTGTTTTACACTATGATGTATTATGTCATCAACTACTGACAGATATAATTATTTGCTCACAGTTATTTACCAGGAAAATACAAGATGAATGAAGCAGATTCCAGTATTCTGGGCCACAGCCTACACATACTTGCACACTCCTGCCATTCTGGAGGGGTTGCTACAGACACTTGCTGATGGGTCTGTGTAAATGGTCCAGCACCTTAGTAGTATGGTGGCTGAGGATCCCCTTATTGTACATATATCAACTTAATGGTATGGCCCTATCCTGCTGTGACCATACCTCCCAGCTGTACAGATTCACCCAGATTACCTAGAGGCAGGAATCATATATTTGGTCAGTTCCCCTTCACATTGTGGTTTATGAGCAGGTTTGTAGCCACCCATTAATGGGTTTGCAGGCAGGGGTAGTATGGGTACACATCAGAGTTTTAGACTTCACACACTCCATGACATCCATGCTTCTACAACCCCCTCTGTTATTCTATCCTCTTCCTAACATTATGTGAGCGATATCTGAGAAGTATCCCTATCGTTGGCCCTTCATCCCGGCAGTATTTGTGGAATGGTCCACAGTTCTTGCAGTAGGACATGGGTGGCATGCTACTGGGATTTGTCAGCATGCCTTTGCAGTTGTGTTCTGTTGACTGTGTTAGGTTGTTAGTTAGGACCCCATGAGATACCATACACTGGCACTATGGGTGAGGCACAGGCCTTTGACAGAGGACTGTAGGCCATTTGGTAGTGATGCGGGCCATCTGTAGAAGGCCAGTGCATTCTGTCACTCATACATTCCCAGGGTGTGAGCCAGTCGATTCCCCTGGAGTGACAGGGTAAGTGTGTGAGGTGTTACTGCCAATGCTTCCTGTCCATATTGATCCATTGGTCTGGATGTGGGCAGGGTGCTGCTTACAGCTAGGGACACACCTGCATAGGACACCTCCTCAGCATGCTGCATCCTGTGGGTATTCCCATTCAGAAGTGGGGTCATACTGTACTCATTCCCAACAGCAAGGATATGACCTGTGATAAATCTGTGGCTGATGGTGGGGTGAGCTTAGTGCATGTGTGATATGGAATCTACTGGCAGCTGATTCTCAGTTATACCTGGGACATTCCCCTTATGCTGTCTTGTGCGTGGACATAGGCAGTCTCTCATTACTTTATAACTGTGTCTTTTGTGGTCTGCCAGTGATTGGCCAGACTACACCAGTATTCCAAACTACATGACAACTAATGTGCTGCTAACCTGTATGTACAATTCCAAAGGTGTGTGCAGTTGACAATTACATTATATGCACTCTATCTAGGGTACTTCCACCTGTGTATTGTGTCTATGCCTGGGCCCCCATTCATGGCATGTCCATCTTTCAGACGGTGACAGATATTGACATCTGGACATTAAGTATGGATGACTGCTGACATGGGTATCTCTGAGAAGCATTGTGGTTGGCACTGCAGTTGTCAGAACATGGCCCTGTCGACCGCAATACTACTCATAGACCACTGAAACAAAACCCTCCAGGCCTACATGATGACCACTTCCAAGCAATATTGAACATACAATAACCTACCACACAGACCCCTGCATATTGTACACATGCAAGAATCTATCCTTTAGATTGGGGCAGCTCGGGCAATCTGTGCTCCACTGATATTACTCCTCACACTTACATGTTACTGCATTTCTACATTGGATTGTGGTGGGGGCACACCTGACGACTTTAAACATTTGCTATGACTGTACTGGTATTTCAGGTACTTTGTTGGCTTCCATTTCATATTGTATTCTGACCTATTATGCAGACTGAAGGCATGTCAGTAGAGTACACATCTTAGGTTGTATTGACCTACATTTCAGTTTCAGACTTCTTACCTTTCAGAACTAACATACAACTGCCAGACCTGTTGTCGTCTGTCTGTGTAGGTCTGGAGGGGGGCTGTTTACCATTTCCATGATTTGGAGGAAGCCCAGCCTTTCTTTATGATCATCTACACCTGTCCTACTGGCTGAGGCTGGTGGTGGGTATGTGAGCCTCACTGACATGCATGTGTGTGTCCTATGGACACCCACAGTTATTTGGGCCACCACATGTACTGCAGTGGGATTTGTCACCTTATCTAGTACTGCCTAGTATGCTGACACCAGTATTTGTTATGGATTCCACACTGCCCATATAGGGGTTCACTATCTGATACTATCCCATTTGGCCACCTGATTCCCTTGCATGCTTGCGTCCATACCATAGATACAACTATCAGAACATACTACTCCATTCAGTAATTGATAGGAAGAGTGACTTACCTTGTGGCTGGGCCAGTATTAAGGATGGTGTTGGAGGGCTGACTATGTTGGATGCACATTGTACACTCCCTATACATGGTAAAGCACAGGAAGTGTCATGTTTGGCATCCATTTTACTATATATGCGAGTCAGAGAGAGGTCTCAGTCCCTGTGCCCCTACAGTGTCATTTTGTGTGCTATACATTGCCTCTTTGCCAAGGCTAGGGCATACTGTGCATACCTACATCTGCCTACAGGGGCAGGCTCAGGATGTTCTGCCTTCGAGTCCCACTGTGCCTGTTGTGGCCTTGTTAATGGTGGGGGGGTTGGCCCCTCCTCGTGTTGTTCCTGCCACAGCTGTTTCCACAGGATCATATTGTGTAGCATGGCACATACTATGAACATTTGCCCACATGTAGCTGGAGAGTACTGCAAGGCTCCACCAGATATGTCAAGGCAGTGGAACTGTGACTTGAGCATCCCAAATACATGCTCTACAATGATCCTAGTTTGTGCATGTGCCTCATTATGGTGTTCTTGTTCGGTGTGTGTGCACTTCCGATGGGTGTCATCAGCCAGGGCTCCAGTGCATAGCCAGCATCCCCCAGTACATGGCCATATGGGATGTCCCCACTCACAAACGCCTGATACAGCTGTAAGCAATGCCAGATGTGGAAGTCGTGATAGCTTCCAGGGCTGCCAGCACACACATTCATGATAATGCCCTGGGCATCGCACACAACCTGGCAGTTGATGGAGGGGAAGCCGTTGCGGTTTATGTAGACCCTACCCCACTCACCACATGGTGCTTTGATGTGGAAGTGCGTGCAGTCTATAGCACCAACTACCTCAGGATATTCTGCTATATGGTGGAAAGGATGCATACTTCTAGTTAATGCCTCACAGGTGGTGGGGAAATAAATGTTCTTATTGGCATGTGGTGTCATGGCATCCATTAACTGGTGGAGTACCCTGGATGCTAATGCCTGTGAGACCCTCATGATGTCCCCAGTTGGTCTTTGGAAGGTACCTGTGGCTACTATTCTTAAGCCTAGACATACTTTGGTATCCACTGGGATAGGTTCCTCTCTATTAGTTCTGTGTGTGAAAAGGGGCCGGCACAGCTCACCGATCTGCTGTAGAATGTTCCTGTCCACCCTGTAGCGCTCCACTATCTCCAGCTCATGTAGGGCCTGGTAGGTTACCCTGAGTCTGTACACTGTTCTTCTCCTCCTCCTCACTGTGGGTCAGTAGTCAGCATTCTCCTCCTCACCACCCTCAGTCTCTGGCACATATTGCTGGAGTAAAGCAGTAGCAGCCTCTAACATTTTTAGTTTTGCAAGTTAAAAATCCCCTATCTGTGTATATCAGTGGTGTAGAGTTTGTGGGAAAAGCCAGTCTGTAGGGTGTTTGCATGGTTTATAGTAGTGTGCTGGGCTTCTGCATGTGTATTTGGCTGATTCTAATACATTCCACCTGCCAGCTATGTTAATTCTCCTGGATTGTTTTCCTACTGCTATTTCCCCTTCCCAGTTTCATGGTATTTGAAGTCCCAAGGCACGGCGTGTATTCACAGTGCTCCAATGTCAACACTGCTGCTAGTTCCTCTTTTTTTTCTTCTTTAGGGTTTAAAGCCTGGTGAGTGACGCGCACACCCATTTAGGCAATGTAAACAATGCTGACACTCCCTCTTCCTTAGCTTTGCTTAGCTAAGGGCAAACATGGGCCAGAGACCTCCAATCAGTTTACAGCAACCATTACATACCCCCTACTGAAGTCATCCTCTTGTTCTGCCTACATGGTTCTCTGTTCCTGCACCTACACAGTTAGGTGCAGGCTGCCAGTTGAGAGAAATCTGTGATTCAGTATAAATCCCCTCATTTGCATACCCCAGCATGTAGGTCCATAGTTACAGTTCTCAAGCACACCCTTTCCCCTTGACAGCTGGTGCTTCCTTGTCTTCTTTACATTCTGCCTGCCATTGACTATAATGGCAAAATGCAGATTTCTCTTATAATGCAGTTTTTCCCTTTTTTTTTTTCGGCATCCCCGTGTTTGCGCACCACTGCCCTCAGCTTACACGGCCGAGATCAGCCAAAAAAAACAAAAGTTTTATTTTTAAAAACATTAAGCAGCTTTTAATGCCAAATGGCCTTATATTTGGCCATTGGTATGTCTGTTCAACATAATCATGCTTTTCATGAGCTGTCATGCCTCTGTTTTGTCAGATGCAAAAATGTATTCGGCTACTAGCTGAATACATTTTTGCACTGACACTGTTCCTATACAGAATCTATGCAGCTTGTTGAATTGCAAAATCACCTCATTTGCATGGTTTTCACCAGCAAATGAGGTGATTTGCATACTGAATGGAATTCCGTGCAGGAACCAGTATAGGGCCGCTCGTGCACGTGAAAACAGCCCTATCCTGGATCATACAGCAGCCATATTGCATGCAGGAGTGGCTATACTGTTCTTGCACACAATTTGGACATTCCTGAATCCTGGGGAGTGTGTAAATTTCCCAGTCTATAGAGGGGTAGTTAAAGTCTCCCATGAATAAGGTATTTGGTTGGATGGTGAATGCCTCTAGTAGATTTACAGAGGAGCTGTGAACTTTGTGGGGCATAGAGGGTGACCTGTAGTTAGCCAGTAAATGGTAGGAAACCTTGTCTATGGAGACTTGGATGTGGATGAACTCCAGGGCATCATCCTGTTTAAGCAGCCTAGAGTTGTATTTGCTGCTAACATAGATTGAGTCACCTCTACCTTTAGACCCTGTATGTGCTGCTGTTGGTCTAAATCTGTGGAAGGCACTGTAACCTTCCACTACCGGAATACTTTCTGCAGCTTTTAACCAAATCTTAGTAACATCACAAATGTTTACATTCTCCAGAGAGAAGAGAGCTTGTAGGATGTGGAGCTTCTTGTTTAGGCTCCTAGCATTGAGCAGTAACAGCTTAAGGTTGATTTGAGTTTTTGAGTTTTTTTTTTTGCTGTGTTCGTAGTTTTGTCATTTTGATATTGCCTAAAAAATGTCTGTAAGGGGATGAATAATGTTTTAGCCGATATCTGAAAGCCCAGGGGAAAGAGGTGCAGACCATTCTTGGCAAAGCAAAGTGGTCAGTTAACTATGTCCTCCCATGCTGCTAGATATTGGATTTCCCTACAGTGACACCAGAAACTAAGACAATTATTAAAAATCAATAATTTTCTATTCATACTGTGACAACATTTTTGGTGAAAGTAGACTGCTGCTTAATGTAGGGCACATACCTGCCTGTAACACATATTCAGAGAGATCCATAATGCCTGTTTTCATATAGTCCAGTGAAGTATGCCTCAGATCATTTTCACCCACAAGGACCATGATGGAATCATATTGGTACCTGTGGTGCAGTGACTTGAGTGTGCACATGATATTGCAGATCCTAGCTCCAGAGAGGCAACTAACTGTTATTTTCTCCTTGTTCAGCATGATGAGAAGAGTATGTGTGTCACGCAATAGAATATTCTATGACAAGAGTACTAGGTAAAGTGGTTGATTGCCCTATAGGCTTTGTTCTTGGAGGATCATTGGGTGTAGGCTTATGTGTAGTGTTATGTGTTGCTTTTGATGCATGATTCAGTGATTGCTGAGGGTAGGTGTTGCTGTTTGACAGTTTAGGAGATCTTTGAGGTTTGGAGATGTTTCTTTTAAAGTGCCCCAGCATAAGGAGGTCTATCTATGTGGTGAGAGATATGTGTGAAAGATGTTGTGTGTGTGTTTTTGACAACCTTGTTTGTAAGTGAGATTTTTGCCTCCAAGGATGTTACATATCTTGCATACTGTGTTTGTTTATTTAAGTATGAATAGTTTGTCTGTGCACATGAGAAAATTGCTACATTGTCTCAAGATGGCCATATCTACCAAGGTGGCCACAGAGGCATTACGAAATTGCAATTGCATGTTGTCAGGACCTGTATTAAGGTTGTCTATTATGGCTTAGGGTCTTGGTTTTATAAGGGTCACCTGAGTCATGTCTAGGGTGAAGGCCAGATGTTAGATTCTACTATGATCTTAGCAGTGTATGACAATTTCTAGCTGCCCTAAGCTTAGCTCCATGCAAAACCCTTCTGTGTTATGGGTTAAAGTCCTAAGTACTAGCTTTATAGGTTTGCCGCTATACAGGATACTGCTAAACACCACTGAGCAGTAAACAGCTTTGTGGAATGTACCTAATTTATAGCAGACAGAAAAAGCTGAAAACTAACTCCCATGCCCTCTGGCCAAAAAATGACAACACTTTAAGCTCCCTGAAGGGCCTCCCAACTCAAAGAGACCAGGCAAACACCTTCTGCCACAAGATGTATGATCCTGGAGCTTCTCAGCATGAAAGCAGAGCAAAGGTAGCTTTCAAGTGCATTTTAAGCCTCCCTGTGTGTTTCCCAACTCGGACTCACCAGGCTACTTTATTACTGCCACTAGTATAGCAGTCCCAGTCTTCTTAATGTCAAAACATACTTTGGTTAGCCAAACGTCAAGAGGTACCAACTAGCTATGACAAGTAATTGTCACTTTAAGCCCCTTGTGTGTTTCCAAGCTTAGACAGACCAGGCTACCTTTCTACTCCCATTAGAATTGCTGTCCCAGCCTTCTTAATGTAAAATACACTTTAGTTAGCCAAAAGTGGATAGGTATTAGAAACAAATCAAATAACTACCTACAACAAATAATTTTCACGTTAAGCCTCCCTGGTCATTTCCCCAACTTGGACAGACTAAGCTACCTTTCTACTCCTACTAGAATTGCAATCCCAGTCCTCTTAATGTAAAACCACACTTTAGTTAGCCACAAGTGAAAAGGTACCAGAAACTATTCAAACAACTAGCTACAATTAATAGCAAGGCGATTCAAAGGCAGACAAGCCAGCAATGAGGAACACACACTTTAAGGCTATTTCAAGTCTAAGGGGAGGGTCTTTCCAGTTTCTTCTGTCAGTAACCACTTAAATGGGATAAGACTGGAAGGAGCTTCTGGCATCAGCTATGCAGTATGGGCAGGCAGCTCAAAAGCCTCCAAGTATAAAACCAAAACAGGAATAGGGAGGGCAGAAAGAAACCAAACTCAGAAAAACACCTAGGCCCAGAAGAGAAACCAAAAAGCAATGCAGACTATAAAAATGCCTTAAATTAATAGCTTTAACTTAAGATAACGAGCAAGAAAACACACAAAACTGAACTGATTGAAATGATAAGTGCAATATTTGTATATAAAATTTAGGTATATGAGTTTAGAACAGTATCCATTTGAGTTTAGTACTATCTGTATATACATCCTACCTTTATTCCTAGCCTCTAGCTAGATATTGATATATCTGTTCATTACTATGTTTCATATTGTATGTATAGCTAATGTTTGCTGCAGTATGTATTATTTGCTATTGTATGCATGTTCAGTTGTTCTTCATGTATTCTGCAGCTCATTTATTGTTCTGTGGAGCTTTTCTCCCCGGGCCTCCACTGAAAAAGGACCTGTGTCCAGTTGGAATTTCCCGGTAAATAAGTAAATAAAATAAATGAAATACTAAACTGTAGTCCAAATGCTTTTGTTATCAAGCTTGCAGTATTCTGAAGACTGAGATGGCAGACTGCTTGTGTAATGTAAAATTCAGGGGGGGGTGCTAATTAACACAGGCTCATGTTACAAGTAGCTACTACTGCAGCAATGACTACAGCAAACATGGTGGTGTGATTCAGAGACATATAAATCCAGCCCTAAGATCAGTGGTGCCAGGATCTCTCTATGTACAGGAGCTTCACTTGCATTATATGCTAGGAATAGCAGAAGTCTTAGATCAACAGCAAGTGTTAGTGTGAGAGCCAGTGCCCACAATTTTGTAGATTTTTGCTGTCCATGTTGCAGATGGGACCATCAGCAGCTGGTATACCATCATCACCACAAACAGGACATTAGTGCTTGTTGACATGGTAGGAGTCGACAGATGGGAGATAGTAAATATATGTTACCCTTCATGTAATCAAAGGGGATGCGTGGACTGCATATTCCTTTGGACACAAAAGTTTGTGTTGTATTCACTACTTATGTCATAAGGATCTTTCAGTATCTGACAGGTGACATGTTAGAAAGCTTGTAAGCATTAGCTTAGTGAATCCTACACCAGTTCCTTGATGTAATACTGAAGCATGTGTAGGATCATATATGGCTTCCATGGACACCAGAAGAGGAAAGAAGAGTGCAGATATTTTGCAACATAGCCTGTTTCCATTAGATCTTGGGCATGATTGATTGTACCCGCACTGCCATCAAGGCCTAACCTGCTCTGCATGGGGTCTGGTGCATCAACCAGAAGAGTTTTTACTTCATCAGTGATCAGATTGTATGTACTGGGTATTACATACACTGTGTCGGAGCATTACCCAATAGTTATCATAATTTCCATATCTGGCACACATATGACCTGTTTCAGCATTTTATAAAGAGTAACTTCCCAGGATTCATGTTAGTTGGTTGAATTTACTTCACTGGAAAGTGGATTTGTCAAAAAAATATATACCAGAGAAATTTTGGTGATCCAAGGGAGTATTTTTTTTTTTTGTGGATATCTTCACATCCCCCCAGATGTGTATATACCTATTATTTCCATTGTTTCAGCATATAGTTTCAGAAAATCTACTTTTGATTGAAGTGGATTTCACTGATCGACTGGCTCCAGTCTTCCCTCAAGGTCATCAAGTAGATACGTGCACACATTGACAGGTACAAAGGCCAGCATACACAGTTTCCATTTACATAGGCAGCAGGACACTTATAATGGTATCCAGCATTGCATGTTGCAGGTTTGCAGGATATGTCTTCGAACCCTGGATGATGATCCCTCCCATCCAAAACCCCAGAATGTAGCAGAAATGGAAAACAACACTGAAAATTCATAGATGCAAAATATTATCAAATGAGTGGATGCTTCTGCTCTTCTGCTGTTTGGGTACTTATGGTTTTGCACTGCAGTATGCACCTGAGACCTGAAGTGTGTTGTTTGTGCTGTGTATTGTGTCACACAATATGGTAGTATTCAGGTAGATACAACATGGGAACATTGTAGTACTGCCAAGAAAGACCTGTAGCAGACATGGATGAGGAGTTGGGTGCAGAGCCTTTGAAGGACATGCTGCAGCTTCCCAATGCAAAACTGAGACATTTTCTTGCACATTGCAGGTCTTACAATGATACAGCATCTGGTCCATAGCTATGGGTCATGATAAAGACAGCAGGGAATAAAACTGCATCCATTATCACATCAGAATATACATTACAATGCATTGACTGACCACACTGTCCATCAGGCACTACCTCACCTACACATGCCAGGCTATGGGCAAGGTGGAGTCATCATTTGGACAATGGATTGGGCACAATGACAGGTGACAAAAATACTATCACATGGGTAAGGGTCACACATGGTGGATGTGGTAGCCCCTCAGACAGGTAATCAGACTGGGGGAGTCCAGGATTACATCTTCCAGTGGCAGTGGAGCTGCTGTATGTGAATGTTACCTAGTTGTATTGTGTGGCCCTGCAGTTTTAGGGCTACATATGTGCTGCATAAAGGATATAATATTACTTCAAGAATATTTATAGGATCACTGATGTAGTACCTCATGTGGATGGCCTCCACAATCCCAATGAAGGCCACAGCTAGGCATGGCACTCTGCCAGTTAACATGGGATAAAGATGGTGTGGAAGTGTGGGAACTGGAGAGGGCAGCCTGATGAGGTATTCTAGGGGGTGAGTGTTAACAGCCCTGACCATGAGATTGGCCATGCCCAGGTGTGATGGCTACCATGGCCAAGGGTGACAGTGGTGTAGTCTCCAGAGTATTGTGTGCTATCTGTGAAAGCTTAACCTGTGATTGTCTATTTGCATCTGGACCCTTGTTTGGAATGGCCAGTATGACTTTCAGAAACACCACAGAGGGCAGTTACCACCTCCCTTATGGATGCACTAATGAATGGCATGTAGGCTACCAATGAGCTCAACATGTATGTTTTTACCACATCTGTTTATGTTATGTCACAGGTTGTCTTACAACTCATACAGCTGTTGCACTTCCTCCCCAAGGCCATACAGTACATTTACTATCTCTACCATCATGTATGTAGCAGTTATATTTGCCTGGATCACTGAACTGCACATCTTCTGATAGATGCCAAGTGTGCTACTCATAACAGAGAATGACCTGCAGTCATAATGGCAGTGACCATCACCACATCTCTCTCCTACACTGGCTGTGTGCACATCAGAGGAAGTACAGCTGATGGGTGCCATATGTAGTGATTACTACATTGTAGGTTGAGTGGGGCTTACACTGACAGGACATCCAGTGCAAAACACTTGTTGTGCTGTTGCCTGGAATTTCTCTTTCTCTTTCATTATTTCATATGTGGGGATATGTGAATGCCCTACAATGTTAGTATTGCTGACAGTGCCACTGTGTCATATGACTGTGCCATGTGCATCAAAACATCATTGTCAGTCACAAGTGACCTGCTGACACCATGCATGTGCCATCATGTAGACTTTCTACAGCTGTGGCAATGTTGGAACATATGTCTCACTTCCCCAACCCATGGCACATACACTGGTGCATGCCAGTTATATGAAAAGCTTATGGACACATACATACCATGTGGTGCAGTGTCACAGTTATAGCCTCGCCATACCTGAAGAACAGATAGGCAGAGATATTATGCTAAATAACTTCTCATTTGAGTCAGTTTACAACTTAAAAATGTACTTGCAATTACAAATTTGATATATCTCTTACAGACACTTAGGCAGTCTTCATCATCCAAGTTGCCATCAGGTGTGGCTGTTTGCCCATCTGCTCTAGACATGGTTACCAGGAATGGAACTGTACCTCATCTGTTAGCCACTTCTCTGTTGATGGCCCACCTCTTGTGGTGGGCCCGTTCCTGACGATGTCTTCTGTCATTGGCTTGGCATGTACTGCAATACCTGTGACCATGTGACTCACCCAGCACCTGGACTGGTGTCCTATTATGGCTACTAACAGCAGTAATGATGTCCTGCATCACTCTCTACCACACCTGTCCTGAAAATCTTTCACAGTTTTACTTTTGAAAGGATGCACATGTACAAGATGCTAATACCATGTGTGCATTGGGCCTGCAGTAATACCTCTGTCTTCTGGTTGGTAAACATAACAAGATGTGTATATCTATGGGAAACATGTGGCAGTTAGTATATGTGTGTGTGACTGCCTTTGGCTAACACCTTTGTCTAAGTACTGCTTCCCCCTCTATCTTGTGACTGCATGTCTGTCTGCTGTCATGCCGTGACCATTCCCTCCTTCTCTCATACTGACAACAGCAATGGGAAAGTTAACTCTACCCGCATTCTTGGAACAAAGTACAGATGGTCAGTTGTGCTGTGCATGTCAAAATTGTTAAAACAATTAAAACAATTATGTGCATAACAGTGTTTTATCCCAATCAAAAACACTGATTAATCAAATATTTAAATCAGTATGTGAGAAAACACACTCCAGCAGCTGAAAAAGTCCCAGCAATATTTGTGACAAAAATGCTTAGTTATTTAAAGTTTTTCAAGCTTATGGGTTGCCTTGTCTTTTATTATTTTTGTTGGTTTGTTGATTGTGTTTACGTATTAGTTTTGTGCATACCCTGTGCCTCTCCCCTGCTTCTATACATGTAGCCATCCTCTTGACCTATGAAGTCTGTATGCATAAGCCATAGTGTGACATCGCAGGTGGACAGTTAACCTGCCATACCGTGTTACATGTGCTATGTTACCTCTCACCATCTGTTGTTTCCTAGTTGTTCCTCTTGCTACCATGTACTGTGGGTGCTCAGTACAGATGTAAATTACTAGACATCTTCTCTTCTTTTACTGCACCTCTATCACTATGCATCTTCTTCTCTGATTTCCTATTTCTGACTTGTGTGTCAATTTGGTCATCTGCAATATGGTGACTACACATTTTGTCACTATATAATTGGCATAATAGCACAGAATTTGTAATACTGATGTAACTCGGTTGTAATTGTCTTGGAATTTCTGCCATCATGCATTGTGCTGTCACACCAGTTCATCCCTAGCATACTTGTTCCTGCCTGTTCCTAGGCTAATGTGATATGTATCCACTATGCTTGTGCAAGGAGCCTGCAAAACTTATGGCACCACAACTCTGTACTAGTGATACTTCTGTTAGTCCACTTTTGCTACCTTCCAATGCACATCACATAATTTCCAAACATGTGGCTGTGAACATGGGGCTACAGTTTCACTACAGAGTACACATTGGCCTGTTTTAAGTGCTGATTTCAGCATGGCTCCTGCCAGGTATAGCCAGGTAACTATGATATTTGTGTATCTGCTTCACAGTAACTTTAAGGAGCACCTGCTGGGGCGTTGTAATGGTCCATTATATAACATGGATATCTGGCACCTGCTTACCAAGGTAGTTATTGATGCCACTGTCATCACATGTTCTGGGGAACATTGTGAGCAACACTATATAGATCTGTGGTGGTGCTACTTTATAATGCTTTATGAGAGGGGGTCAGAGGTTAGGGAGAGTGCACCCACTTTTTATAGTGAGAACTGTATATCTTTTTGGCCTGTTATCTCTTTCCTTGCTTTCTTTTTATAAGCTTACAGTGTATTGAATTGTCCCTATTTTCTTTTCCAGTAACTAAAGAGATAGAGGAAGAGAAAGATTTTAACAGGGTTGCCTATCTCAGGAGAAATGACAGATTTGCCATTTGTGGAGTACGTATACTATGTCTATGGCAATACTCTACAGTTGTAGTTCTGCCTGTAACACACATGTGCTGATATGTTTTACTTGTTCTCTCTTCTTTTCTTGTCCTTCTGTAGAACCACATGTGGTGTAGGTTGTGGAGTTGCAGTTAGTACCTGGGTCTATGCAAGCTAACATACCTGCTCCTAGGTTATTGGTGGTTGTAAAGCTCACCTGTCAACAGAGGGTGTCCTCCTGCTGAAGGTAAACTGGAGGTTAACCAATGTCTTCTGTGGCTATCTCTGTGGGGCAGTGAAGGGTCCTCTTTTCAGAATGATCCAGCGGTTGTCACCCAGTGTGAAGTGTGGTGACTGATTGTATCTGTAGTATGCCAGCAATTAAACACATGCATCAGGACTATGGAGCCCTTCCTCATGTGGCTGACAGAGTCATTTGATTGGGTTCAACCACTGGCCACAGAGGTGACTGTCTGATTAGGCCTCTTGTGTGCCATTTGGAGATGCCCAATGTACCCTGCCCTCTCTACAGTCATGGCGTTCACTTATGTTTGAGTATCAGTCCCCTTACCCTATTTGCAGTTCAAACCTCCCCAACACCAGTTATGCCCCCCGTATGCTTACATCTGTTCACTGTTGCCCTTTTTATGTCTGCTTGTTTGCTACCATCTCTACTTCCTCTGTTCTTCCCATACATATTTCTTATTAGCTTCTCCATCTACACTTCCAATTAAAAAAAATATCACAAGGTTTGCAACAGCCCACTGTTATGAAAAAACTGAAATTAAAAACAAAATATCTGTGGTTGGAATTCACAAAAAATGTATGTATTTAATTAAGCCCTTTCATCAGAAATATACCAAGGATTTCATTAGAGTAAAAATTCATAAACATAGAACCAATATAAATATAAGTACATCAAATCACATAATCTAAATTGAGCCATCATAAAAGCCTTAAAAGAGCATTAGTTCCTTAGATATACACACAATTATTTGACTTTGTTTTGCTTTGTTTTTAAAACGTAACTAACAGCAATGGAATCATTGATCACAGGCCACTGTCAGCTTCCAAAACAAGTTTACAATATAATTCTCTGTTTAACAACAAAGTAGTTATGTGTTCACCCCTTTCATGTTTTCTACTTACTCCAAAATAAAAAAATAGACACGATGAAATTACAACTTAAAATATTATGCTTAGCTAATGCATTATTAGAATATTTTCTTATGATACTGTAATTATGCCAGCAGATTGTTTGATTTAATTTTTATTTTGCTAGTCTTTCCCGTATAGAAAGTGAGACATGACACAGCATGCTTTATGCCAACTATATTACAATTCAAAAATGCTTTGGAATATAACTAGTTACTTACGTAATGTAATAGGCTTACTAACATGAATATACTTACATTGCTTCCATGAGCCACAGCAAAACATATCAGGAGGATGTGAACTTGGTTTAATTTTGTTACTTTCCAGTCTAGTCTTAATAATAAATCCACCTTTATAAAGTAAACTTAGGGTTAGCCACCAATCTGTTTGTCAATAATTTACTTGAACATTTCCCAGCTGCTATAAAAATTTTTGTTTATCAAAATGAGCAACAGTAAAAGTTAAACAAGTGGATTTGTAAAAATCATTAGTAGAACATAATTTTTTTTTGAATGGGTGCAAAATATCAGTCCTTTTCCCATTAATTTCAGCAATGGCATCCTGAAACAGGGTTGATAGACAGTCCCGCAGATTCAGCAAGCAGCCGTGCAGGAATAAGGTATTCCTGCACAGCAGGGTCTGTTCCTGTTCAGCACGACAGCGCACCATGCATATGTATGAATGCACGCTGCCATGCTGTAAAACGGACATGGTTCCATGTACGAGCGCAGGGGGTGTGTCTGAGAGCAGAGCTCTCACAATGCACATGCCCCCTGCAATCCAGAATTGCTGTTCAGCAATTTAAAATGAGCGAGAACAGTCATAACACCCCCAACCCGTCAGGATAAGAAATCTGGACAAAGCCATAATGGACAATCATCCCTACCAAGCCAAACATTGATAGAATAATAGCTTTAGCATAAGCACATAGCGCACAACTCCCAACCCATCAGAGTAAGGAATGTGGACAAAGCCATAAGGGACAATCGTCCCTACAAAGCAGAAAGTTGATAGAATAACAGGTTCAGCATTAGCATGGATATTCTGAAGGGTACAAATAAAAAAATACAACAAATACATTTTTTTTAATATATGCAATAAAGTTTAAGAGTAGCTGCGTGGGTGTGCCCGTTGTTTAGCTACGCTTAGCCCAGCTGAAATGGCACAATACGTTAAAAAACAATAGACATTCAGCATAAGCATAAGTGCAATAGTGTAGCAGTTAGAGTGTGCGCCTTGCATGTAGTCACACGGTTCGAGCCTCACCAAAGCCATTTCTATTTTGTATGTGTAAACATTAAAATTTAATTTTTTTGTATATTTATGTAGGAAGTAACTGTTTTTTTGTCAACCACAGTAGTGTATTAGGCCCAGGTGTGAGGTGTCAGTGTAATAAAGTAGTGAAACCCCCATATAAACACAAGTGCCCAATACAGTATAGTCACATAAGAATAAATTAATCACAGCACATTGGGGGATGTCAGGGAAGGTAAATAAAGCTGTATTATGTAATGATTGATGAATCAATCCCATACAGATGGTAGACCAATATAATAAAGCATAAGCAATGCTAAGCATTGCACAGTTATGTTGACCGGTTGTAAGCATTGTGTACATATGAATACTAAGCAATGGATATTCCAGCTAAGTGGATTTGCCCATTGGTAAGCAATGCT
Organism: Protopterus annectens; assembly: GCF_019279795.1. NCBI lineage: Eukaryota > Metazoa > Chordata > Ceratodontiformes > Protopteridae > Protopterus > Protopterus annectens. The sequence goes on along the minus strand of NC_056737.1, from coordinate 942,059,896 downwards.
GAACCTGCCCCCTTAAGCACTGCCAACCTTAGCTGAGCAGGTTTGCCTGTAGCTTAGCTTAGCTCAGCATTTTCAAAACTGTCAAATTATGGCAAAGGGTGGGAAATTGGCTGCATTTAAACCCTGCAGGTGGGAATGCAGCTCATAACTGGTTGTAGCTCACCACTGTAGGCAGTATGGCAGGTGATGGAGAGGGCATGCACTTCCAGGTGCAGTGCTGGGGCATACAGGAGTCCAAGGTCATGGTAGGACTTGGTAAAAAAAACATGACATGAGACTGCTGCAGAACCAGTACCAGGGCTCCCAATATAAACAGGAAGCCTGGAAAAGTCTCACCCATGATCTCACCAGTGCCACTGGTATCCCACGAACTGGTGAGCAGGTCCGGCACCACTATGCCAACTTGAAACAGAGGAAGAGGGAGCTCTTGGAACAGTGGGTCCAAGAATCAAGAGACAGGGGAAATGTCCCAGCAGTGTGTAAGTATTCATAGCAATAATTGTTTACCAAAGTCCAGCCTGTATATGTGATGGATAGGTATGCATAAATGTTTCTCTGTTTTCATTACAGCTACAGCTGAGTGGGCTATGAACCAGGAAGCCCATGCCAGCAGGTTGCAAAGGCTGTGTTGTGAGGCTGATGAATAACAATCCTGCTGGTAGTAGTCATACCAAATAAATATAAAGGAGTAAAATGTCACCTGGCACTATAAAAATGTGTATGGTTTCCACTGAATAAACCAGACAATATGACAGTAATAGTCCCATATAGGTCATGGGTGGCCACGGTGGTGCAGAGGTTAGTGTTGCCGCCTCACAGCAAGAGGTTCTCCGGTTTGATCCTCGGCTGGAGTGCCTTCTGTGTGTAGTCTGCATGTCCTCCCTGTGATCATGTGGGTTTCATCCCAAAGACATGCTGTAGGTGGATTGGACACACTAAAATGGCCCTAGGTGTGAGTGAGTGCATGTGTGCCTTCTGTGGAAGGTTGGGCACCGGGCTGGCAACACGACACTGTAAAACTCCACTGCCAATCATGAGTGATGGTGATCCGCTGTGGCGACCCCTACCGGGAAAAGCTAGAAGAAGTAGTCCCATATAGGTCATATTTAAATAAAAGTGTAACTGTCTGGCAATAAAGTTCTAAATCCTGGAGTGGTTGTGTTTACTCTGGTATTGTACGGCCTCACATGTTGCATTCACCAAGATCTGGTATTTGAATAGTACTGTTGTGTCAACTGTTTCTCACACTGTGCTACATAAAAAATGTCTACAAATGTCTGTATAAGAATGTTGTAATTAGAAGGTCAGATTGTACAGCCAAGAGAGACTTAGACAGAAAACACTGAAGGAAGCAACAGCGTTTTCTAAATAGCTCACTTTGATGAAACACAAATTGTTGTATTTTAACACACACAGCCATGATTTGAATCCTGGGAGTGGTAGTAAGCTGTATGCATAATCATACCTCTCAACTGTACAGATTTCTGCAGAATGTCCAGATTTTTGCCTCATATTTTTGGCCTGTTCCACTATATTCCTGACAAATCACTGGAATGATCTCAGGATTGTAGTCACTAAATAATGACATACATTTGAGTTTCAGACTTCAGATCCTTCAGAAAATGTATATTAAAACAAATCCTGTTATTCTAGGAACTTTCTAAAAGTTTATGAGAGCAATATTTACAATATGTCCCTATTTGTACCCCCAGTTTGTCAAGCTTTGTACAGATGTTTTACATTAAGAGGTTGAGAAGTATGTGCAGAATTATAACTAGGAATCTGGGAATATGTGTAGAAACAGTCAGGTAGTGTTAACAAACATTCCCTACACAGGTCTACCAGGTAAGAGAAGTAGAATGTAGCTGTAAGACAGTTGAAGTATACACTGTGTACTAACATACCACTACCCAAACCAAGGCCATAGGGTATTGTAATAATACATGTAAATTAATGATTAGAGCAATGATCATTAAAGTTGTGAGTACTGCAAGGATATACAAGTTGTTAATTGACATCTCCCCCCCCCCACCACCACCACCACCATATCTGCAACAGTAATCTAAACACACAAATCAATGGGTATGTTTTACACCAAACCTACTGTTGGGACATATGTCCTATTGTTCAACAAATATTGAAATGTGTTTCTATTAATGTTCCATGTTGAAATACTATCACTGGTGGCCTATTGCTGTCAATGTAACCCACATACCGTTGTAATAGCCACTGTGGTTCCATATATGCATGTGTTCTGTTTGCTAGAAAACTGTTCCATATCTGTTGTTCTAGGTTATGGGAATATCTATGCATGCTGTTATAACTAATCCCGGATTGTGTTGACTATTACTAACCCACATATGTTCTAAAACTGTAACACCATAGCACGTTTGGGAAGGCCGGTCCCAGCGGACCCACCTCTCGCACCTCAACTGGCCATGGCACCAGGCCCCAGCACATCTGGGACCATCTCCTTGTCTGCTGGTCCTACACCACCTTTGGGTGGAAATGCCTCAGGGGATGGGGCTCACCCCCCCCCTGTGAGTGGACGCAGACAGGATACTGTCACCCAAAGCCAGGTCCGGGGTTTGGTGTGTAGCGAGCTCCGAAAGGAGGTTATAGATCTGTTATGCCAGCTTGAGGGCCACGTGGCACAATTAGAGGGTCAGCCTGCCCCTCCTGCTCATACCCCAGCACAGCCACCTTCTGGGTCGTTTAGGTGCAGTGGTGACTACTCATGGGTGGGGACCTCAGTCCCACTGTCTCCATTTGGGGGCTCATGGGCTTTAGATTTCTAAAGTTTGTTTCTGTGGAATAAAGTGAACTGAAGTGTGCTGAGCCGTCCGTGGGTTTTTTCACAATTTTCTAAGCTTGCCCTGCTCAGGGCTTTATTGTTTTGCCTGAAAAGCTGCTTCATTTTGTGGATTACAAGTTGTATTTGGAAGCTGTTGTGAATTTTGTAGATGTGATATGATGTTAGAGTACAAACCAAGACAAATGGATGCTGTAATCATCTCAGCAGGTGTCTACACAACATATCAGTCTAAGGGTGTGCACACACATTCAACTGACTTACTGTACTGAGTATTAATTCCCATATGTTTCCACAGGACAGGTTATTATGTTCCCTATTGAACTGAGCAGGCTATAGAACACATCTCAGGTGGGGATTGTGTTGACATGCGCTTTTGTGGGGTCATGTTCTAATTACGCAAGTACCATGCATTGTAACAGGGGTGTGTACACTTCATATCCACTGTAGCTATATGGAATCAGCAGTACCTGACCTGTACAACCATCCTCCACCAACGATAGAGTGATCCCCCTTGGTGGACAACACCAAGACACAAAGCACATAATAGGTTGCTATACTGGCTGTACAGGGACACATAGGTGCGAACCACAACTTGGAAGCAAGTGCACCTCTATCTGAGCAAGCATGTAGGTTCACAGTTGACTTCCTGTAAGGCTGACCATGATTAGAAATCAGACATATCCAAACCACCAAGGCCAGCTGCAACCATGTCTCCACATATGTATGCAGTCTCAGAGCCAGTAACACATGTCAACCTATACTGGGGGTAAAGCACACCTTATACACACATGCCATGGATACAGGCAACCTACATCAGACAGGATAGGTGGGAATAGTGGGACCCTGTCCACAACATTAGTGCAGGGGGATATGCACATCAACCACACTCCTGCCGGCATCATTGGTGAGTATGGACATAATGCTGACTGATGGCAACAACAGCAAGTCTCCATGGGGCATGAGAACATCACAATTTGCCTCCTACATGAACACAGGCATGTGCTCACAGTTCCATCACACACTACAGTCAAAGACAAATATGCCACCATCCACACACCATCCACATGGAAGATGGCCACTGCCATCCCTCTACACAGAAATGAATGGTGAATAGTGGGTTATGCCATTACGTGCCCAACACTGGGGGAACTGGACAGATCAGGGCCAGGAGTGTGATGCAAGATGTCAAAGCCATGATCACTTACAGTTTTATGGTATAGTCTGGATTATTTGCAAGTAATATCCACTGTTGATGTGCATGTGGACAACCGTATGAGGTCCTGTGACATTTTTTCCTGTTTATGTCTTCCAGGTACAATGCCCTGGGAATGTCTCCCCGCATTCATAAGCCTTGAAAGTGATGCAATCATGCCATACTATTCGACCACAGGGCCCATGATCTGCAGGAGAGGACTGCCCTGTGGAACGAGTCCATCCACAGGGTAAATGATGTCAGCCTGCACAACCGAAATTATGAGCAGGTGCGGCATTAGTGCACAGATATGATCCACCATGCCCATCAGCGTGCTGCTGCAGTTAGGAGGGACAAGCTAGCCATAGGTGGGGGTCATGCTATCCAGCCCCCACTGGCACATGCTGAGGAGTTCCTCACCAGCCTTGGGGCACCCGCCTGCCAGACAAGCCAGCAGGCTGAAGACAGCATTGTGGAGGTGATGCCACCCACACAATGGACGAGGTACGTGCAGGTAAGGCCCCAGGGCACATTACTAGACCACTGTTGCTTATCCATTTTCATTTGTAAAGTTTCTTCATGCATATGTCAGATAAGATAGTCTATTGCAGCAGTGTAGTGATGAACAGATACACATAATCTCTAGTATTGTGGGTTTGTACTGTTGATGTGCTGAAATGCTGCTCCCACCCTGTACCAATGACACAGGTGCGGCTACTGACATTACTTCTCTCACACAACTATTTAGGTCCCTCTGGTATACAACTGGGGCAGCAACCTGTAGCTGGTGAGTATGGAGTTCTTTTGTTCAGGTTTGCCAATACACCAGCCATGTTATGGCCATGCTATTTGCCATGCACACATTTAACACACCTACACATAATGCATGCTGTACATGTTCACTTATTGTTGGTGTTAACTGCACTGCATCACAGTGGCCACCATGGTGGTATATCTGAAGGGTATGTAAGAGTCCTGCAGTATACTTAACAACCTGTCAGTGCAAGATGTGTGGACAGATATGAACATAATTAGGAAAATGGCCTACAGAAGGGACATGTCTGAAACATTACCCTTGTAGAGTGGCTACAACAGTGTATACACCACTATTACAATGGCAATTGTTCCTGATATAAACAACGGCAAACCACAATAGCACATTACACACCTTTTACAACCTGTAATGTGATCCTAACATGAGCAATAAATGTGTAATATGGAATCCTATGTTAGGACAACAAATATGGGGAGTACATACCTTAACAAACACTGGAAGCATATGTGTGCACACACTCCAAATAACATATTGTGGAAGCAGCTCGTGATGTACTGACAGCATTCACTCTTCTTGAGTACACACCTTCCATCAAGTACAGAGCCTCAATGTCACACCAAGTAATGGTCTGCTGTCCAAGAAGTATGTCCATGACATTTGCCCACTCACCTGCAACAGTGGCAGCTGTGGCTTGCACACATCTTACAAACCATGAAATGGATCCCATATCTGAAAGGTAGCACTCAGGAGTGGGAAAAGTAGCCTTACCTCACCATTGCATATACCATGGCAAACAGTGTAGACAGTCATGTATGTGTGTATGAAGTATGGGACAACATTGATGTAGAAAATAAACAAATGTCCATCCAAAACAGATGGCAAAACATGTTGCAAACTGGTCATGGAGGCTGCCTAGAAACATGCAGCAATACTGAGGGACTTACAGGAATGTCTAGCAAGTACTGCCTGTGCAGTACCTGTGTTGACAATTGCTTGGATTCTGCATAAGTGTGGCCTATGGGTAAGGGTAATCAGACAGAAGAGTTGTCCCACATGATGCATCATCCAGGGCTCTCTACAGGTAGCATAAGCTTAACATCAAGTCTTCCAGAGGCATGTGTTGCAATGTGTAGTGGTGTCATGAGACCACTCCACCTCATGGCCACCATCCCCAATATTTAGCTTGCTGGTGTCAGTGTACACCTTTAGGTTTGCTGTTCATTAGCTGGAACTAGGCCAGTAGACATGGTGTTTGGAATTTGGAACACTGCAAAATAACACTCATGTGTTGCCCATAGTTGTCAAGCATCTGCAATAAGGCTGAGGATGGGGAGGGGTGTCAGCTTGAAGCACAACAGTGAACTGAAGCATACATCCAAAGCTTGCTAAGGATGGCTGTATCTAAACACAGTGAAGGTTATGAATTGTGCCAGACATAACCCTGACTCTACAGCAATAGTGAAGCCACTGTGTGACCTCCAAGGGCTGTGCACATGATCTGACCTTGCAATCTGGCAGAGTTGGGGGACATTTGTAGGGCAAATTGACCAAATAATAGCAAGTGAAGATGGCCCATGCTATTATACCCCTTCCAGGAATAGTGACTGCCTTAGTTCACTTAACAGGTGCTTCAACAAACCATTGTGTTAAGGGTCTGCACACTTATGCAAACCACATATTGTATGCATCTCATTCAGCATCTACACGACTAACACATTTGTTTGATACTGCATTGGATTGCACATGTCATATGCCACATATCAGGTTTGTGTAATGTTAACAAATTCAGTATTGTGGCCCCATTGCATATCATAGAAGAGGCTGGCATGTCAACAAGGGTATGTACACTCCTCATATCCACATTAAGCTTTGAAGGTTGTCAGTGTAACTGGATTTTATTGCACATACATGCACTGCTGATGATGAGATCTGCAAATCAAAGGACAGGCATTAATTACTGACATCAGTCCTCATATCATCCCAGGTATTTGTCAGACAAACACATAGAGGCTGTGAGCAACAGACCAAACATACCTGCCACACATATACACATTCAGCAATGGTGTGTACACTTGTGAGGTATGGTGCACAGTACATGCCAGTGTGCTGTACAGGTGCACAGCAATACTGTGTACATGGGTGCAGTGTGTTCCAGGGGAATGGGCATCACCTACTAACACAACTCATGCATCACAGTGATGTATAATGTTGGTAACAAGGATTGAGTATGGCTGCAGTGCATGCTGTTGAGTGCCATATGTAATGCATGTTGACAGTTGGGTAATGACAGGTCTGTGTAATATCTTTGTGCCGCTTCACCTGTAAATGCGCGTGTGTGTGTGTGTGTGTGTGTGTGTGTGTGTGTGTGTGTGTAGAAGTATACCATAATGTACAGGTCTTAATTTACATTTCTTGTCTGCCCCTCACAGGTGGCGAGGTGGGTCAGGGTCCCTCCTGCAGACAAACTGATGTTAGTGTCCATGCAGACTTTGACGACGATAGGCATAGTGAGGCACAGACAGGGTTGTCAGGGGCTGAATCTGTGCCATTGGTTGACATCCCACTTTTATCCACCCCATCCCCACACACAGTCACAATGCCCATACATACCTCATCACCAGTGGCCATAAATGAGGGACAGTTTGTGGTTGGTGGCATGGGACAGGAAAGTGTGGTGACTATGGCAAGTGTGTCTGTACACAGCATCCATAGCTGGATGACCGGTGAGGTACTATATGGGCAGATGTACGGAGGTGCTCATAGGAGGGCTGCTGGCCATCATGCCCCTGGCAGAAATGCCACAGCAGGTGTCACCAGATGCATGTTTTGGGCCATCATGGAGGCATAGACATGTATGGAACATTACACCAGAGATAGTCTGAGGCTCCAGAGGGCTACTCTTCCTGCTGTATGTGGCTACATCTGTGATCTTGCAGGTGCCCACCGTTATTTTGCAGAGGTCATGGATAGACGGTTGGGTGAGATGGTGGGAACCCTCGACCATGTGGTGTTTGTGGTAGAGCATGTGGTGGGAGTAGGGTGTCGGCCATGTGGACGTAGGTCAGCAACACCAACAGGTGGAGGCCTACATGGACATGCAACAACTCATGGCTTCTCCCGTAGTGGCAGTACCAGCACCAGCACTGCAGCAGGGTGCTGTCCACACCACAAAGCAGCAGACCACATGCACATGGTCCTTGCTGGTCCCAACAGGGATGCGGATCCAGCAGACAATTGTCATTATCAGGAGAGAGTACCATATCTGGGTTTCTGCCTGGTAGTGCCTGTGCAACCCCTGGCAGGCACAGTTCCCATGTCCTTGGCCAGACACGGTGAACTGTAAACCCTGCCATGTACAGTCTGCAGCTGTCCATCAAACTCCTGTATATGGCAGTAACATGGCACAAATGTATGCATACATACACACACACATCACCAACACAGCTAGGGCACCTCATACCTACATATACCACGTCTGCACAGGCCATTTAATAAAGAACTCCCTAACCCACACACATGATGTCAACCAAACAGCTCAGCCTAGGCCTCTGGAAAACCCACAACACACCCTGTGCATATGATGATACCTGTGCCACATCCCTGTCATCCATACCATCGATGCAGGGACATGCTAATATGGTTCTGATGCACAGGGTAAATGTACTAAGGTTTAGCAATGTAATGCTGTTTAACCTGTTGTCAGCTGGAATGATTAATGCTTACACGTCAGGGTGTGTAGCTGTCCAGCCATGATGCATTATAGCTGTTATTAATACTGACTGATTGTAGTCTCCATAATGTATTCTGTTTGTGTTCTAGGCGTCTATGTGTCAGCAGGATGTTGGTCTGCTGTCCTTTCCTACAAGGGGTGTGGCATTGTAATGACACATTGACTGTGTCATATCCTGGGTACAGCTGAACACAAGTAACAGGTCTGTATAACAGTTACTGCATGTGCCACATGGCTGATAGGTCTGAGGGGTGTATACAGGTGAGTGCTTGGTAGCTGATGTAAGCAGCTCTTCTACAGTGGATAATGGTAAGTGTACTGGGTGGCACACACCAAATGTTTGTGAATAACACACACACACAGAGGCTTTGGTGTTCATGCAATACACAGAGAATACTGTTCACATGGATGTACTTCATTTTGCAGTGAACTCATTTTGGCATATGTAATTCCACCAAGACCAAAACATCACATCAGTAAATAATCAGTCCACCAGTTTAATGTAATTGACAATGGTATTGGCAGGGTATATGTCCGCTTCCCCAATGTAGCGCAATCATGGAGCTGGTAAACACAGGTGTGCTGGTGTGGGTGGCACAGTCCCCCACTTTGGAGGGTGTGGGGTGACATAGAACCACACATAGTGTGATTAACAACTACTTAACCTATTAACATAAACTGTACCGTATCACATTACACTAAGCTGGGAGATACGCATAATAACCTCAATGTGGGTGACTGTGCCCACAACAACCACCACACCCAACTATGTATACCAACTCCAGCATTGCTGTACAGCTGTACATTGGGGAAGAGGGCATTTACACATCCACTACTAGTTTTGATGGAATGAATTTCCACAAGATGATTGCTTTGAAATGTTACCTTTTGCCAGTTAGTTCTCGGACAAATGATCTCCTGGGACATATATTTTCTGCAAACTGAAGTAGATCCCTTCACATAGACACACGCTTATTTGGCAACACTGCGAGTAGAACCCCTACCTAGGTATTTATTGCTACTAATGTGTTTGGCCTTAAATGCACACACCACAGAACTTTTAGGGTGAGGTGTCTCCCAAGCTTCCTGTTAAGTAAAGAACATCACCAGGCCTTGTACAGTATGATAATGGGGGATGTACTGGGTGTTACTGAACAATACATAGTATGACATACTGTCATATACACATTGAAAAACACATACAGTCATAGACACATTTGATAGACCTGGGTTTAGCAGTTCTAACTATCTTGTCAGTGAGTCTATACTGTTACAGAGTTTTTGCACATAGCACATGCATCATTGGGCTGGATAGTGTAATCAGTTACCTGTATGGTTGATGGTGACAGCGGTCCTCATACAGTGGACCTTGGGGCATGTACTGGGGGGTACCATGGTGTAAAGGCAGTATACCCAGCACCCACACTGGATATTGTACTCACTGAAATCCATGATAATGGTCTGACTTACTCACAATCATACATTAACCAGGACTGCAGTACAAACTCTTGTCCATCTAATCAGTGCTACTACAGGATATGCATTTATTGCACATTCCACAGCAATAGTATGGTGAGGGTTTGTCATGGCTCTCCTAATGTCAGCAACATCACCCTCCCTTATAATGTATGGCAAGGTTTAGTGTATTTGGAGAATGTGGCCTCAGAATGCTGTCTACTACAAATATGCACACTCACACACAATTGAACACACATACACACACACACACACGCACACACACACACACACACACACACACACACACACACACACACACACACACACACACACACACACACACACACTGATATTTGCCAGGACTCAGAGGATAACCCATAACTATCTACCCATCTGTAGGACGGTGTTATGCTGGTACTGCAAGCTCCAGGTAGCCCATTGGGTGGAGAATGTAACAAGGCACATTTAATGTGAATAACAGCAGCAGACATTTCTAAGTATAGCAATGGGGGATGTAGCGGGTGAGAAGGCCTTCAGAGTATTTTCAACTACAAGTTTACAAACACACAGACACTGTTATTCTCAGTAATTCACGCTGACACATTTGTCAGTACTGAGGTCCTTAGGTGCAGGTGTTCCTAGGTGTGTACCAGGCTAATGTCCATGGAGAGATGAGAAGAGTAGGGCATGTGGGTACACTGGTATCACGCCACCTGACATTTGTCAGCAGGCCATCTATAAACTGATGCCACTTGAGTGATCCCCAGGGTGACAATTAAATTCAACACCCAGTCATCTGGTTTTCTCTTGCAGAGGGCCAATGAGGTGCTCCAGTTGACATGTATGCAACATATATTGGATAACATGACCAGTGTCTCGGTTAGGGACCTGTACCCAAGCATGTTCTGTTGACTGTGATAGTCTGGTTGAGGTATCCATGGCATGTGGTGCATAAAGATTGGGGTTGCCTAGCTGTGGCATTCATAACACAGCTGGGCAGACATGTCAGTGTCAGTCAAGCATAGATTGCCTGTAAGCAGCCAGGATGGATACCTGACATCTGCACATCTGTACAGAGCACAGACAGAAATTAGCTAGCCAACAGGTTATGCATTAGGATGAATGTTTTGACAGATAGATGTCTGACACATAGGTATGCCATTACTACATGACGACAGTCCTCAATGACATGTTCTAAACACGTAGTAGTCTACAGTTAATATCAATATATCAGATCAGTATTCAGTAGGAAATACTTAAAAACATACAGCTCAAACACCAAGAAAATGATAGTCAGTACTCAGAGTCCAGCTTTGCATGCAGGGGTGTATGGTTCCAGTACTACAATCTGCAATCTACTCTTATTTGGAAAAACACTGTTAAAGTAGTAACGTAATGATACAATACATGCAAGCTAATCAGAGGAAGGGCACTGAGCAAACTGATCTGTGATACATAACATTAAGTATCCTGTTTTTTGCTTATTTTTATGAGTTATTTATAGCACTTTTATTGTCTGCTGCATAAATTTCTATCTAGTTTCACTGTGTGTGAGGTATTAACTTGAAATTGTCTACATTTATTAAGCATCTGTTTGGGTTTTTTGTTCCAATTTCCTGCCAAGGAGTGTATCATATAACTTGTTTGCAGTTAAAAGCTTTCTCTAGAGTCTCCTTGCTCCTTTATCTGTTTAAAACTTTCATTTAAAGGCTCACTGCTGTTTTTCAGCTGTGATAAACATTTCTGCATTTTTCTTCTACCTAAATACTGTGGGTATTTGTAGCATTGTCCATATTCAGGCTTGTGTTTTGGGCCTAGTTGTTTGTGGAGGCTGTGTGTCTGAGCACATTTTCAAGGCCATCTTAGTTTAGCCAAAGCCATTCTGCATTTCAGTGAGAGTGGAGTGTTTATGGTCATTGGCTGATTGGGGTTACCTGGACTATGGCTTGGAGTAAGCACCTCATTGGTTCATTTGAGCGTTTTTTAAAGTTGTTTCAGGTTTCAACTTTCTGTTACTTAAGAAGTTAACTTGTGAGTGTTTCTGCCATTTCACACTGAGCTAATCAGAGGAAGGGCACTGAGTAAACTGATCTGTGATGTAAAAATAAGCATAAAACAGGATACTTAATGTTATATAAGTTATTTATAGCACTTTTATTGTCTGCTGCATACTTTTCTAGCTAGTTTCACTGTGCGTGAGGTATTAACTGGAAATTGTCTACATTTATTAAGCATCTGTTTGGGTTTTTTGTTCTAATTTTCTGCCAAGGAGTATATCATATTGTTTCCCACCCTCCCCATTGGTATCATGTTGTTATACCTGGTGGCTTTGCAATTGCCCTCCCCTACTGTAAATTTGATCTGTGACACTCCTTCCAGTCTACTGTCATTACCTCATTCTACCTAATCCAGGGAGAACATTTGAAAAGGAAAACCCAATTAGTTTCTGCACCTACTTTCCCCATTCCACTTTACAAAAAAAAATTTCTAAGCTTGTTTCCTGCCTTTCCTGTAAGTAGTCTAGTCCACGTATAGATTTGCTGTATCCAGGACTCTCCTGTAAGCTTCTGAGCCCCCAAACCTTTCTGTATTGGAGGGAAGCCTTCTAGCTTAATTTTGTTTCTTAGAACTAGCCAGTTTTTAGTTTCAGCACTCAAATCTGTTTCTTTGAGCTCAGCACTTGTTCAGAACTCATTGTAAGCACTAAATACACTACAAATTACTACAGCACTCAACTTTCCTCACGTGTCTAGAGTAAAACAGTTTTTAGTATTTAATAATTAAGCACCTATCCAGGCATGTCTAAGGGTCAGCTCCCGGTGTTTTCTCCTGTCTACCTGATGAATTTGGGCATCTTGGGGCAATGCAGCAATTGCCTCATGTACACAGACAACATTCTCCTCCTACCACCCAACACTACAACCTGTGAGAGATGCACTTATATAGCCCAAGTGGAAGCAAAGCTGTCTTTACCTAAGACTGGACTAGACAGTCAAAAGGAGAAGGTAAACACTTGCACCACACCACACTCATCACATAGTCCCTCAAAACCTACACAACCAAAACACACACATAGAAACACAAAACACACACCTACATTCATGGAGGCTCTCAATAAAAATCTGCCCAAGCAACAGGGACCTCCAAAGCAGAAACCCAAGCAACCTCTACCCCCCAACACAACCCAAATGACACATAGCCCACAAACTCAGTGTGCCACTCAAACACAGCCCTTAAGTCATAACAACGTACCCAACACTCTAGTCATGGGTGACTCTATAGTCAGGCACACTGATGTTCCACTCACCAGGCTAAACAAGGAGAAAGTTACTGCCAGCTCCTGTCAGGTGCCAGGATACACCACATAATGCACACACTCAGGTCACTCCACAACAAGTACAAATATGACTTTGTCATTGTCCATGTTGGAGTGAGTGACCTGAGACATACCTCCCTTGACTACATGAAAAGAGACATGGAGGAGCTGTCTGATCTTGCAGCCCAGGCAGGTATGACCCTAGCCCTGAATAGCATCCTGCCATCACCCAGAATGATACCACAATACAAAGACAAAATGATTGACTTCAACAATTGGCTAAGCTTCTGGTGTCATTCTAAGGGGATCCAGTATCTGTCTGCCTGGGATGACATGATCGACAAACCATGATGCTTTGCCAGAGATGGCCTGCACCTGTCACCCTTGGGATTCCAGATACTGGCTAAGGCTCTTGCCACCCTATAGTGCCTTTTTTAGGCAAGGTTCAAATAACAAATTCACCACCATAACAGGTGTAAGCAAGCAAAATCTGAGGGTAATGCTAATCAATGCTAGAAGTCTAAACCTCAAAATGCACTCACTCTAGGCACTCCTTAAATGGAGAACATCGACATCTGTGCAGTGACAGAGACCTGGTTCAAGGGTACAGAGAGCACTCCTGCATTACCAGGCTATAATTCATACCACACCTTTCAGCCACCTAACCTTGACCAAAACACTAAAGGTGGTGGCATTTCCATATTCATTAAGGATATCCACACCTCCAGGCCAGTTGCTCATCATAATGCATCTGAGATTATCCAAGTGCATCTAAGTCTGAGAAAGAGCGCAATCCAAATTGTAGCTTGCTATAGATCCCCCACCATGCCCCAGGATTCCCACTCATCATTTTTTGATACACTCTAAAATATTAGGGTACAACCTAACACCCTAATAATGGGTGATTTCAACTACCCCACCATTAACTGGAAAAACTACTCATGTACCAACTCTTGTGCTCAACATTTTCTGGAATTCATAAATTCCAATGCCTTGGATCAACTTATCCGCACCCCCCAGCAGGGGCAGCAATATCCTAGACCTGGTCTATACCAACATGGGCAACCAATGTTCCACACCAGAGGTCAATTCCTCGTTGGTCAGATCCAACCACAAGCTAATCACCCTAGACATCCACATCCCGCTCCCACCTCCCATTAGGGAAGCCACCGTAAAAAATTTCTCCAAAGCCAACTTCACACTTAAGACAGAAGTGGCAAACTTCACGACCCCCATGCTGACAGACAATAGAGGTACGACTGATGAATCCTACACAAATGCACTTTATAAGCACTTACACAAGTGCATGGATTGTGCAATCCCTAACAGAACCAAGATGCTATCCTCCAAAAAAAAGGAAGCCAATCTGGTGGTCCCCTGCCATAAACAAACTCTACAACAGAAGAAAGAAACTGTTGCAAAAAAGAGTAAATTCCCCTGATTGGAGGAACTCCTTGGACAGTCTGAGTAAGAAGCTGAGATCCCTCATAAAATCCTCCAAAGCTAGTTATGAAAACAAAATTGCCACTGCTTCTAAAGACACCCACAAAACATTCTGTAGCTATGTCAAGAATCTCAGTGGCAACATTCAGATCTCCTCTGAGTTACAGCACAATGGCACTAAATATACAGAACCAACTGATATTGCCAACATCCTGGCAGATAGGTTCAGTGCTAAATTCACCCCCCCTCTCATCCCCTAAAGGGCCCATCTCTGTACCAGAAGAATGCAAAGTTCCTGTAATCATGGCTGCACAGGTAAAAAACACACTCTCCAAAGCCAAGAACACAGCATCCATGGGACCTGACAACATCACAGGCTGCATTCTACATGAACTACAGAATGAACAGGCACCCCACCTAAGTAGCATGTTCAATCATAGCCTCACCTCAGGCTTTGTACCCACTGAATGGCACACAGTGATGGTTATCCCACTCCACAAAGGGGGAGCCACCATGGACCCTGGGAACTAATGCCCCATTAGACTGATTAGCATGGTCTGCAAGGCTATGGAATGTATCATCATGGAACTTATAAACAATGACATTGGTAATCTCCAAACTCTGGACCCCACCCAGTTCAGGTTTGTAAAAGACAGATCATGTCTCCAAACCTGATAGACTTCTTTGAAACGGTCACCAAAGCCGTAGATGAGGGTAAGGTGGTTCCCACAGCCTATCTAGATCTTGCCAAGGCTTTCGACACCATCCCCCACTCACTAAACTAGGTATAAATCCCTATGTCACAAGATGGGTTGCCAACTGGCTCACTGACAAAACCCACACTGTGAAAGTAGCACACTCCAAATATAACTTCAGACCAGTGACAAGGGTTCAGTCCTGGGTCCTCTCCTGTTTGGTATCTACTTATCTGAAGTACAGGCTAACACAGATGATCTTTGGCTAATGAAGTTCACAGTTGCTACTGTAATGACAGCACATAGAAGCATGTTATATATATGGAATTAAATGCACTTACTAAAGATGTCATTACCCTGCTATTTTATCAGACTGGAATGTGATCACTGGTTACCAGGGCTGGGCTATGCTTAGCAGGTGTAAGCATTGCCTAAATGTAAATGCTAAGCAGATTTGTGTACTGGTAAGTAAAGCCGACATGTTGTAAGTGCCTTTTTGTTTAACCATACATTAGCACTACTTACCGTTGTGCAAACCCGCCCAAACCCACTTAAAGCTGCTCAAAACTGCCTTTAACCACTCTGTATCCAACAGTCCATGTTCTGCCTAGCAACAAAATAAACAGCCCTTGCAGGTCTTGAACCCATGACCCTCTAGATTATTGTCACAGCACTTAACCACTAAGCAATTTGAGCTGTAAAAATGTCTGCTTCTTTTTCAAATATAGCATTCAGTACATGTACTGAATAGTAGTGAACAACTGCTTTGACTACTACAATTGTTTACTACTTGTTAGTGAAAATAGTGTTGAATCAGTCATGTTTTTATATCTAAGTAGACACTTATCAGATAAATTGGTGGGATACATCTGAGAAGGTAAATACAGCACTCATGTTTACACATATGTATATATATATATATATATATATATATATATATATATATATATATATATATATATATGTATATCTATATATATATATATATATATATATATATATATATATATATATATACACATATACACATATATTTATATATATATATATATATATAAAATCACAGGCCTAAAGCAGATGCCCTATGCTGACTGTCTAAAAAAACTCCAGCTGTACTCTGTGGCATATCGTCTACTCAGATGCGATCTCTGCTTAACATACAAGATCATGTCAAACCCTGAGCTGTTGGCCATGCTTCACTTAAAGAGATCCCATCCCTGAGAGCCACATTCTCCAGGGATCTAAACCTTGTCATCACAATGAATAAAACATGCTGGAGGGATAGGTTCCTGACCCAGAGACTCCCCATACTCTGAAATAGACTGCCCATACATGTCAAGTAGAGTGCCTCTTTGACCCTCTTCAAAAGGAACCTTGGATTGGATGGGAGATAGGAAGTTCACCCCGGGGATCATGTCAGTCACCCAGCTAGACAGGAAAGGAAGTAAATATTGTGGGAAGAAATATCCAGAGAATTGTTTGGCTAGGCTTGTATAGGCCCTAGGGCTGATAGCCTAGTACCAACCTATGAACCTATGAACCCTGTTAAACCAACATTACTTCAAATGTAGAACAGCAATACTTACATTCTGCCCCATGTCTGGAACATCCCCCTCCAGTTTGTTGGCCTGTGTCCACAGTGTTTGTTTTAAGAGGTATTTCCAACTACCCTCTGTGGTGCTGTCAGACACCCACATGAAGTCCTGCTCACAGTGAAGGAAAAGGGCCAACACCCACATGAAGTACTTAGTTATAGGAGTGTGTTTTCATGCAGTTGGCTATGGGAATGATACCACAGCTATTCCACATGCAATTAGCAGGTGGGGGACTCCAATTCATGCACAGGCCACCAGCTGATCATGAGCATTACCTTCAAAAGTCAAGCTACTGCCTATGCAAAACAGATGTATTTTTGCTCATCTACCAGAGTGGGAGAGACAGAGAGAGAGAGACAAATAGAGAGAAAGGAAGAAAGGAAGAGAGAAAGATCCAAGCATGTTTGTGTACATTGCATGAGTGGAGAGTGTTCTATGGGTATTATAACGGTTGCCTGTATTGTTTACCAATCCATACTGTCACATAGTAATTGCACATGGCAGTAGACATTTATGACTGTGGATTGTCTACAACAACTTCTAAAGTGTTTGACAACTGTTGGCTTTGTAATGTGGACATTGGGAAATATAGGTCCTCAGTATACTAATGTAGCAAAACCCAAACTGCAATGGATCCTGTCATTACACAATCACCTCAACACCTACACAGGATACTGATGACACACACACACACAAACACACACACACACACACACACACACTTACAAGTACTGAGCTTCAAACCCCTACTATCTGGCTATGTATTGCTTTTAAAGTGTCATGCAGTTATCGCAATCACCACAGAACTTACATGTTGTAGAGATGCCCAAAGGTATCTTTAAAGGTGAGTGACATCAGCAGCAGTGCTATAGGAGGAGTAAGGGAAGTGTAGTAAGTGTGAATGTCCCCAAAATCAGGTGTCAACAAAGACACACACACACACACACACACACACACACACACACACACACACACACACACACACACACACACTCTCTCTTTCTCTCACATAAACACTCACATTATCACAGTTGTCAGGACCAGAATTAGAACTCCTACCTAACTAGTTTGCTACACTATAGTATTATACAGTTATTGCAAGTGCCACAGAGCTCATAGGGCTGAAATTTGGCTAAAGGGTTATTTCAAGGTGACTGAAATCAGCAGGCATGCTAAAGTAGGGCAATGGGAGGTGTAGTGAGTGTGAATGACTTCAAAATTATTCATCTCCACACACACACACACACACACACACACACACACACACACACACACACACACACACACACACACACACACTTCTCTCACATAAACACTCACATTATCACAGTTGTCAGGACCAGAATTAGAACTCCTACCTAACTAGTTTGCTACACTATAGTATTATACAGTTATTGCAAGTGCCACAGAGCTCATAGGGCTGAAATTTGGCTAAAGGGTTATTTCAAGGTGACTGAAATCAGCAGGCATGCTAAAGTAGGGCAATGGGAGGTGTAGTGAGTGTGAATGACTTCAAAATTATTCATCTCCACACACACACACACACACACACACACACACACACACACACACACACACACTTGCCATGACTGAGGTTCATTGCTTCACAGGTGTGTAGTAGGTTAATAGGTGTGAAGGCTGTACAAGGCTAGGCCAAGGGAATACCTTGGAATCAAACTACATGCCAATAGTCCCCAGTGTGGCTCAGGGGTGTAGTCCCTGAAGTGGTTCCCAGGGGTGAGTATTGTATTCATTATCCACTCATCTGGGTTTCTGTTGTGGGTGGCCAGTGGTGTGCACTGCTTCCCATGTATGTAATCTATATTCCATAACATGGACAGTGTCTGGGTTGTGCACATGTCCCACATGCATGTTCTTTGACATGTGGAAGTATACTTGAGGTCTCTGGGGCATGTTGTGTGGACTGATTGGTATCTTCTGATGTAGCATTCCTTACCTCATTTGGTGAGACCTGGCTATGTAACTGAGGTCATGATTGCACCTACATTGACAGTATGATAGGAGTATTCAATGGAGTTAGTGGTGTCTGTCCATACAGGTCATGATTATAAGGCATGGTATTCCCTTTGTGGGGCATGTTTGCAGACTCTACAGTTGTTGCAGGCATCCACTGGGGGAACATGGCAAAATGGTCATTGTACACATTTATTTGACTACTGAGGGGTTGGAACAGGGTGCCATGTCATTTTACTTGCTGGATAACACACACTGAGTCAGAAGATGTAACACATCAAAGTACTTTCTGATGTCAGTGGCACTGTTGTGGTCAACAGGCATGTAGTCTACTGCTATCACACCATGGTTACTATCTGGGAGGAAATATGCAGGGGAACTATCAATATAGTGGTTGTTGCCTAGCCAAGTGTGTTTGTGTATGATACATGTGTGGAGAGTGTTCTCTGAGTAATAGAAGGGATGCCTGTATTGTTCACTAATCCATACTGTCACATGTAGCGCTGTGGATTGTCTACACTATCCTCCCTGGTGTTTGACATCTGTTGGCCTTGTAATGTGAACATTGTGACGTATACTAGGTCCTCAACATAGTAATTTAGCAAAACCCACTCCACAATGGATCCTGTTATTACACTATCACAGCAACCCCCACACAAGATACTGAGGACACACACACACACACACACACACACACACACACACACACACACACACACACACACACACACACACACACACACACACACACACACACTTTCCAGTACTGAGATTCAAACCCCTATCTAGCTATGCATTGCTACTACAGTGTACCACATTTATTGCATGCACCACAGAGCTTATAGAATGGATGTTGTCCCAAGGTACTTCTAAGTTGAGGAACATCACCAGCCCTTGTAAATACTGGCATTGGGTGATGTAGTGGGTGAGAGATCCCCAAAAATAATTTTACCCTACACACACATTTGCCAGGGGGGGGGAGGTTCAAACCTCTATTTAACAATCTATTCAGACCATTATGTTATGCATTTACCACATGCACCACTGACCTTACATGGTTTAGGGTTGGCAACAGGTACTTCTAAGGTGGATTATATCTACAGGATTGCTAAAGGCAAGCACTGAGATGTATACCGGGTGTAAATGGGGCCAAAATCTTTGAGGTACAGACATACATATGTGCACACACAAACACTTGCCATGGATGAGATACAAACCCATACCTATGTAGTTATTGCTACTACATTGTTTCACATTTATGGCATGTGCCATGGAGCTTACATATTGAGAGCTGTGCCAAGGTATCTTTGCAGATGAGTGACATCAGCAGCAGTGGTAAAGGAGGGGTAAGGGAAGTGTTGATGACCACAAAATCAGGTCTCTACAAGGATGCACACACTCTCTCTCTCTCTCACACAAACACTCATATATACACAGTTGAGAAGCTCCGGATTAGAACTCCTACCTAATTAGTATGCTACACTATAGTATTACACAGTTATTGCAAGTGCCACATAGCTTATATGTTGGAAAGCTGTCCATAGGTATCTTTGAAGGTGAATAACATCAGCAGCAGTGTTAAAGGAGGGGTAAGGGGAGAGTAGTAAGTGTGAATGTCCATAAACTCAGGTATTATCAAAGACACACACACTCTCACACAAACATCCACAGTTTCACAGTTTCACAGTTGCCATGTTTGGGATTAGAACTCCTACCTAACTTGTATGCTACAGTATAGTATTACGCAGTTATCACAAGTGCCACAGAGCTTATATGTTGGAGAGCTGTCCAAAGGTATCATAGCTAAACTTACTAAGCTGGGCATTAATCCCTACACCACTCAATGAGTTGCAAACTGGCTTACTGACAGAGCACACACTGTAAAAGTATCTGACTCCAAAGCTAGCTCCAGACAAGTGACAAGTGGTGCACCACAGGGTTCTGTCCTGGGACCACTCTTATTTGGCATCTACTTCTCGGAAGTACAGGCCAACACTAAGGGACTCTGGCTTACAAAGTTCGCAGATGATGGCAAGATGGAAGCCATTATTGAATCCCCAAATTATGTGGATATACTGAAAAAGGGCCTTATTGAAACAGATGCCTGGTGCCAGAGCCATAGGCTCAAGCTAAATACCAAAAAATGTATAGTTGTCCCCTTTGGGAAAACCATATACTTGTGAACTACATGTTGGAGAGCTGTCCAAAGGTATCTTTGAAGGTGAGTGGCAGCAGCAGCAGTGATAAAGGAGGGGTAAGAGAAGTGTAGTAAGTGTGAATGTCCACAGAATCAGGTGTCAACAAAGACACACACACTCTCTCTCACACAAACACACACATATTCACAGTTGCCAGGACCAGAATTAGAACTCCTACCTAACTAGTTTGCTACACTATAGTATTACACAGTTATCGCAAGCACCCCAGAGCTTAGAGGGCTGAAACCTGGCCAAAGGGCTATTTCAAGGTGACTGACATCAGCAGGCATGCTAAAGTAGGGCAATGGGAGGTGTAGTGAGTGTGAATGGCCTCAAAATCATTCATCTCCACACACACTCACACACACACACACACACACACACACACACACACACACACACACTTGCCACTACTGAGATCCATAGTTTCATTGCTTCACAGGTGTGCAGTAGGTGAATGGGCCTGAAGGCTCTACAAGGCTAGGCCAAGGGATTACCTTGGCATCAGGCCACATGACAATAGTCCCCAGTGTGGCTCAGGGGTGTAGTCCATGGAGTGGTCCCCAGGGGTGGGTATTGTATTCACCATCCACTCATCTGGGTTTCTGTTGTGGTTGGCCAGTGGTTCTGGGTTGGGCACATGTCCCACATGCATATTCCTTGACATGTGGAAGTGTACTTGAGGTCTCTGGGGCATGTTGTGTGGACAGATTGGTATCTTCTGATGTAGTATTCCTGACCTCATTTGTTAAGACCTGGCTATGTAGCTGAGATCATGATTGCACCTACATTGACAGTATGATACAGGTATTCAGTGGAGATAGTGGCATCTGTCCATACTGGGCATGTGTATAAGGCATGGTATTCCCTTGTTGGGGTATGTTTGCAGACTCTACAGGTGTTGCAATCATCCAGTGGGGAATATGGCAAAAGGGCCACTCTACACATTTATTTGGCTACTGAGGGGATGGAACAGGGTGCCATGTCTTTTTACTTGCTTGATAACACACACTCAGTCAGGAGATGTAACACGTCAACGTACTTTCTGATGTCAGTGGCACTGTTGTGGTCAACAGGAATGTAGTCCACTGCTATCACACCATGGTTACTATCTGGGAGGCAATATGCAGGGGAACTACCAATATAGTGGTTGTTGCCTAGCCAAGTGTGTTTATGTATGTAATAGAAAGGTTGCCTATATTGTTCACTAATCCATACTGTCACATACAGGGCTGTGGATTGTCTACACTAACCTCTTCGGTGTTTGACATCTGTTGGCCTTGTAATGTGGATATTGTGACATATACTAGGTCCTCAACATAATAATTTAGCAAAATCCACCCCACAATAGATCCTGATATTACAGGATCACAACAACCCCCACACA
Source organism: Protopterus annectens (assembly GCF_019279795.1). Classification (NCBI taxonomy): domain Eukaryota; kingdom Metazoa; phylum Chordata; order Ceratodontiformes; family Protopteridae; genus Protopterus; species Protopterus annectens. The sequence continues at coordinate 942,037,318 of NC_056737.1, read as the reverse complement.
AGATACTGAGGACAAACACACACACACTTGCCATTATTGAGGTTCAAACCCCTACCTACCTATGTATTGCTACTACAGTGTACTGCATTTATTGCATGCACCACAGAGCTTATAGGATGGATGTTTTCCCAAGGTACTTCTAAGGTGAGGAACATCACCAGCCCTTGTAAATACTGGCATTGGGTGATGTAGTGGGTGAGAGATCCCCAAAATAATTTTGTTTAAACCTCTATCTAACAATCTCTTCAGAACATTATGTTACACATTTACCACATGCACCACTGACCTTACATGGTTTAGGGTTGGCAACAGGTATTTCTAAGGTGGAGGATATCAGCAGGACTGCTAAAGTCAGGCACTGAGATGTGTACTGGTTGTAAATGGGGCTACAATCTTTGATGTACGGACATACATATGTAGACATATATACACACACAAACACTTGCCATGGATGAGATTCAAACCCATACCTATGTAGTTTTTGCTACTACATTGTTCTACATTTAAGGCACACACCATGGAGCTTACATGTTGAGAGCTGTGCCAAGGTATCTTTGAAGCTGAGTGACATCAGCAGCAGTGGTAAAGGAAGGCTAATGGAAGTGTTGTAAGTATGAATGACCACAAAAATCAAGTCTCTACAAGGATACACACACTCTCTCTCTCACAGAAACACTCACATTTACACAGTTACAAGGATCAGGATTAGAACTCCTACTGAGATAGTATGCTACACTACAGTATTACGCAGTTATCGCAAGCACCACAGAGCTTATATGTTGGAGAGCTGTCCAAAGGTATCTTTGAAAGTGAGTAACATCAGCAGCAGTGCTAAAGGAGGGATATGGGGAGAGTAGTAAGTGTGAATGTCCATAAACTCAGGTATTATCAAAGACACACACACTCTCTCACTCAAACACCCACAGTTTCATAGTTGTCATGTCTGGGATTAGAACTCCTACCTAACGTATGCTACACTACAGTATTATGCAGTTATCTCAAGCACCACGGAGCTTTTATGTTGGAGAGCTGTCCAAAAGTATCATAGATAAACTTACTAAGCTGGGCATTAATCCCTACGTCACTTGATGGGTTGCAAACTGGCTTACCGACAAAACACACACTGTAAAAGTATCCGACTCCAAATCCAGCTCCAGACAAGTGACAAGTGATTTACTGCAGGGTTCTGTCCTGGGACCACTCTTGTTTGGCAAGTACAGGCCAACACTAAGGGACTCCTGCTTACAATGTTTGCAGATAACAGCAAGCTGGGAGCCATTATTGAATCCCTAAATGATGTGAATATACTGCAAAAGAGCCTTACCGAAACAGATGCCTGGTGCCACAGCCATGGGCTCAAGCTAAATGGCAAGAAATGTATAGTTGTCCCCTTTGTGAAAAAAAAACATGTACCTGTGAACTACCACATAGGTGGCAGTATACTACATACCGAAAGTGTGATAAGAGACCTAGGGACACAGGTGGACAGTGGTATCACCTTTGATAACCACATAGCCACAACACTTAGAAAATCCTTCTACATGGCACACCTCATCACTAAGGGCTTTTCATCCAGAAAAAAGAAGGTCATTGTCCCTCTGTACTCATCCCTCATTAAACCCATTATAGAATACAATGCCCCATTTGGTATGTACCTCACAAGACATCTGCAACAACTAGAAAGGCCACAGAAATACTTCACAAAAAGAATCAATCACAGGCCTAAAGCAGATGCCTTATGCTGACTGTCTAAAGCAACTCCAGCTATACTCTGTCGCATATCTCCTACTCAGAGGTGATCTTTGCCTAACATACAAGGCCATGTCAAACCCAGAGTTGTTGGACATGTTACACTTAAAGAAATCAAAATCCCTCTGAGCCACACCCCCCAGGGAACTTAACCATATCATCACAATGAATAGGACGTGCTGGAGGGATAGGTTCCTGACCCAGAGACTCCCCATACTCTGAAATAGGATGCCCATACATGTCAGACAGAGCGCCTGAATGGACCTCTTCAAGAGGAAGCTTGACAATTGGATGGGAGATAGGAAATTCACCCCGGGGATCACATCAGTAGCCCTGCTAGACAGGAGTCCAGGAAAGTAAATATTTGTGGGAAGCAATAGCCAGGGAATCATTATGGCTAGGCTTGTATAGGCCCTAGGGCTGATTGCCTAGTACTTAGCTATGAACCCATGAACCTATCATAGTGAGTAACATCAGCAGCAGTGCTAACGGAGGGGTAAGGGGAGAGTAGTAAGTGTGAATGTCTATAAAATCAGGTATCATCAAAGACACATATGTTCTCTCACACAGTTTCACAGTTGCCATGTCTGGAATTAGAACTCCTATCTAACTAGTATACTACACTATAGTATTATGCAGTTATCACAAGTGCCACGGAGCTTATATTTTGGAAAGCTGTCCAAAGGTATCTCTGAAGGTGAGTAACATCAGCAGCAGTGCTAAAGGAGGGGTAAGGGGAGAGTACTAAGTGTGAATGTCCATAAAATCAGGTATCATCAAAGACACACACACACTCTTACACAAACACACACAGTTGCTATGTCTGGGATTAGGACTCCTACCTAATTAGTATGGTACACTATAGTACTATGCAATTATTGCAAGCGCCATGGAGCTTATAGGGCTGGAACTTGGCCAAAAGATTATTTCAATGTGACTGACATCAGCAGGAATGCTAACGGAGGGCAATGGGAGGTGTATTATGTTTGAATGGCCTCAAAATCATTCATCTCCACACATGCACACACACACAGAGTTTTGCAGTTGCCATGTCTGGAATTAGAACTCCTGCCTAACTAGTTTTCTACACTACAGTATTACACACATATCACAAGTGCCACATAGCTTATAGGGCTGAAATTTGGCCAGAGGGTTATTTCAAGGTGGCTGACATCAGCAGGAGTGCTAACATGGGCAATGGGAAGTGCAGTGTGTGTGAATGGACTATAAAATCATTCCTCTGGAAACACACACACACACACTCAGTCACACACAACTTTGCATTTGACAGGAATGGGTATACAAATGCTAGATGAATACTGATTTGTACTATCATGTTATTCAGTTATCACAAGCACCACAGACACTATAGGGCTGAGGGCTACCAAAAGGAATGTCTACAGTGATTGACAGCACATCATGTGATATCGGCCAATTGGATGTGTGATGGATGGGAAAAGCCTCATAATGGAATTCTCTCTGTCACTGTCTGTCTCTCACATCCCCACATCACTGTGTGTGTATGTTTGACATATTATATTGTGTTGGCCTTGGATATGTGTGAGTATTCCTACCCAATGTGTGTGCAAAGCATGACTGGTGTACAATTTGGTGTGTCCACACACATCTGCGAATGACAAATATGCATAGTCCACTGTGTTGTCAGACATGGGCTTCATTTCTCTAAATGTAGGAGCATGCCCAGTATGACCTTCTGTATTGAGTGTGTGAATCCATTCCAGGTAGGGTTGTAATCCATTCCAGGGTTTGGTGTTCTACATCTACAGCTAGCAACCTGTTTCTGCAGGATATCTGTAGATAAGATGACAATATTGAGTCACAATGAGCGACAGATAGTGGGATACTGTAACTATTGCTGTCTGTGCTGCTTGTGTTACATGGTTGGTGTTAGCAGAGATATTCAGATATATATACTGTTTTACACTGTGATGTATTATGTCATCAACTACTGACAGATATACATATTTGCTCACAGTTATTTCCTGGAAATACAAGATGAATGAAGCTGTGTCCAGTATTGTGGTCCACAGCCTACAAATTCTTGCATAATCATGCCATTCTGGAGGGGTAGCTGCAGACACTTGCTGATGGGTCTGTGTAAATGGTCCAGCACCTTGGTACTATGGTGGCTGAGGAACCCCTTCTTGTCATATATCGACTAAACAGAATGGCCATATCCTGCTGTAGCCATACCTCTCAGCTGTACAGATTCACCCAGGTTACCCAGAGGCAGGGATCATCTATCTGGTTATTTCCCCTTCACATTGTGGTTTATGAGCAGGTATCTAGCCACCCATTACTGGATTTGCAGGCAGGGGTCGTATGGGCACACATCAGAGGTTCAGACTTCACACACTCCATGACGTCCATGCTTCTACACCACCTCCACTCTGTTATTTTATCCTCTTCCTAACATTATGCGAGCGATATCTGAGAAGTATCCCTATTGTTGACCCTTCATCCCAGTGGTATTTAGGGGTTGGTCCACAGTTCATGCAGTAGGACATGGTGGGCATGCTACTGGGATTTGTCAACATGGCGTTGCATTTGTGTTCTGTTGACTGTGTTATGTTGTTAGTTGGGACCCCATGAGATACCATACATTGGCACTATGGGTGAGGCACAGGCCTTTGACAGAGGACTGTAGGCCATTTGGTAGTGTTGCAGACCATCTGTAGCCTGCCAGTGCATTCTGTCACTCCTACATTCCCAGGCTGTGAGCCAGTGGATTCACTTGGGGTGACAGGGTAAATGTGTGAGGTGTTAATGGCAATAGTTGCTGTCCATATTAATCCATTGGCCTGGATACAGGCAGGGTGCTGCTTACAGCTAGGGACACACCTGCATGGAACACCACTTCAGCATGCTGCATTCTGTGGGTATTCCCATACAGAAGTGGGGTCATACTGTACTCATTCCCAGTAGCAAGGATATGACCTGTGATAAACCTGTGGCTGGTGGTGGGGTGAGCTGAGTGCATGTGTGCTATGGAAGCTACTTGCAGCTGACTCACATATATACATGACACATTCCCCTTATGCTGCCTTGTGCAGGGACATAGGCAGTCTCTCATTACTTCATAACTGTGCCTTTTGTGGTCTGCCAGTGATTGGCCAGACTACATCAGTATTCCATACTACACAGACAACTAATGTGCTGCTAACCTGTATGTAGAATCCCAAGGCTGTGTGCAGTTGACAGTTACATTTTATGTACTCTGTCTAGGGTACTTTCACCTGTGTACTGTGTGTATGTATGGGCCCACATTCATGGCATGTCCATGTTTCAGACGGTGACAGATATTGACATCTGGACAGTGAGTATGGGCAACTGCTGACATGGGTATTGCTGAGAAGCATTGTGGTTGCATTTGTTGGAACATGGCCCTGTCATCCACAGTACTGCCCATAGGCCACTGAGACACGACTCTCCATACCTACATGCTGACCACTTCTAGACAATATTGAACACACAACAACCTAACATACGGACCCCTGCATATTGTACACATGCAACAATCTATCCTGTAGATTGGGCCAGCTCGAGTAATCTGTGCTCCACTGTTATTACTCCTCACACTTACATGTTACTGCATTTCTACATGAGATTGTGGGGTGGGGCACACCTGATGACTTTAAACATTTGCTATGACTGTACTGGTATTTCAGGTACTCTGTTGGCTTCCATTTCATTTTGTATTCTGACCTATCATGCAGACTGGAGGCATATCAGTAGAGAACATATCTTAGCTTTTATTGACCTACATTTTATTTTCAGACGTCTTACCCTTTAGAACTAACATACAACTGCCAGACCTGTTGTATTCTGTCTGTGTAGGTCTGGAGGGGGGCTGTTCACCATTGCCATCAATTGGGGGCCTTATCCCTGCCTTTCTTTATGGTCATCTACAGCTGTCCTGTTGGCTGAGGCTGGTGGTGGCTATGTGAGCCTCACTGACATGCATGTGTGTGTCATATGGACACACATTTGGGCCACCACATGTACTGCAGAGGGATTTGTCATCTTGTCTAGTACTGCCTAGTATATTGACACCAGTATTTGTTATGGATTTCATGCTGCCCATATAGGTGTCCACTATTTGCTGCCATCCCATTCAGCCATCCTATTCCCTTGCATGCTCACGTCCATACCATAGATACAACTATCAGGACATACTACTTCATTCAGCAATTGATGGGAAGAGTGACTTATACATGGTAAAGCACAGGTAATGCCATGTTTGGCATCCCTTTTACTGTATGTGTGAGTCAGAGAGAGGTGTCATTCCCTGGGTCCCTACCATGTCAGTATATGTGCTATGCATTGCTTCTTTGCCAAGGCTTGGGCATACTGGGCATGCCTCCTTCTGCCTACATGGGCAGGCTCAGGTAGTTCCTTCTCTGAGTCCCTCTGTGCCTGTGATGGCCTTGGCAATGGTGGAGGGCTGTGTGGCCTTGCCCCGTGCTGTTCCTGCTGCAGCTGTTTCTGCAGGATCATATTGTGTAGTCTGGCACATACTATGAACATTTGTGTACATGTAGCTGGAGAGTACTGCAATGCTCCACCGGATATGTCCAGCCAACAGAACCGTGACTTGAGCATCCCAAACACACACTTTATTATGATTCTGGTTTGTGTGTGTGCCACATTATGGAGTTCTTGTTCAGGTGTGTGTGCATTTCTGAGGGGTGTCATCAGCCACGACTCCAGTGCATAGCCAGCATCCCCCACTAGGTGGCCATATGGGATGTCCGCACTGGCAAATGACTGGTACAGCTGTGTCATATGCCAGATGTGGGAGTCGTAATAGCTTCCAGGGCTGCCAGCACACCCATTCAAGATAATGCCGTGGGCATCGCACATGACCTGGTAGTTAATGGAGGGGAAGCCCTTGCGGGTTATGTAGACCCTACCACACTCTCCGGGTGGTGATTTGATGTATATGTACATGCAGTCTATAGCACTCACTACCTCAGGGTATTCTGCTATTTGGTGGAAGAAACGCATATTGCTGGTCAACGCCTCACGGGTGTTGAAGAAATATATGTGCTCACCGGCATGTGCTGACATGGCATCCAGGAACTAGTGGAGTACCCTGGATGCTGATGCCTGTGAGATTCCCATGATATCCCCAGTTGCCCTTTGGAAGGTACCTGTGGCTAGTATTCTTAAGCTTACACATACCATGGTATCCACTTTGATGGGTTCCCTTCTGTTGGTTCTGTGTGTGAGGCGTGGCCTGCGCAACTCAACAATTTGCTGTAGAATGTCCCTGTCTACCCTATAGTGCTCCACTATCTCCAGCTCATGTAGCCCCTGGTAGATTATCCTGGGTCTGTACACTCTTCTCCTCACTGTGGGTTGGTCATCAGCATTCACATCCTCACTACCCTCAGCCTCTTGCACATATTGATATATGAGAGTGACAGCAGCCCCTAACATTTTGTTAGTTTTGTCGGGTAAAATTTCCCCATCTGTATACACCAGTGGTGTAGAGTTTGTGGGAAATTCCAGACTGGAAGGTGTTTGCATAGTTTATAGTAGTGTGCTAGGCTGTTCCATGTGTAATTGGCTAATTCTAGTACATTTCACCTGCCAGCTATGCTAGTTCTCCCTGATTGCCTTCCTACTGCTGTTTTCCCTTCTCATTGCCTTCCCGTTTAAGCCCCGAGGCACGCCACACATACCCAATACTCAGATGTGAACAGAGCTGCTATTTCCTGTTTTTTTTTTTTTTTAAACCCGGACCATGGTGCGCACACCAGTTTAGGCAATGTAAACACTGCTAGGCAGCCTCAGACACACCCCCTTCCTTAGCTGTGCTTAGCTAAGAGCAAACACGGGCCACAGATCTCCAATAAGCTTACAGCATGCATGACACTCCCCCTTATGAGGTCATCTACCTCTTAGACTTATACAGTGGTGTTGCTACACCTACACGGTTGGGCGCAAGCTAACACTGAAAGGAAATCTATGATTCAGTATCAGTCCCCTCATTTGCATAAAACAGAATGCTAATTCATAGTTACCACACTCACACTGAACCTTCCCCCTTAGCAACCACTATTCCCTGGTATTGTCATCTTATGCATGCCATTGACTATTATGGCAAAATGCTGATTTGGGTTTAAAAGCCTTTTTTTCCTATTTTCGGGCCAATCCCGTTTGCGCATTACTGCCCTACGCTTAAACGTCCGAGATCGGCCAAAAAAAATAACATTTTTTTTTATAATTTTGCAACTATTTCTCAAGCCAATGACCATATAGTTGGCCATTGGCATGCCTATTACATTGAATACATGCTTTCATTCGAGCTGTCATGTCTCCGTTTTGTAATTTGCAGAAATGTATTAGGTTAGTAACCAAATACATTTCTGCAGATTACACTATTCCTGCACAGACACCTGCCTGCTTCCTGGATCGCTAATTACCTCATTTGCTTGGTTTTCACCAGCAAATGAGGTAATTAGCATATAGCAGTGGTGTCTGTGCGGGAATAGTGTAGGTGCACTGTACACATCTCAGGAGCTCGTTCTTGGATCGCTCGCAGGCCATATTGCGTGCAGCAGCTCTTGCACTTTCAGGTACTCTGTGCAGAGCTTGCTGAATCCGGGAGAGTGTCTATCCATAAATAGTTATTTTATTGCCTCTATTTCTCTTGCAAAAGCAGCATCATCAAACACCAATCTGGATAACTTATAAAATTGTCCTTTAATGATATTACATTTTATCCAGAATAAGTTTGGATTTTGTTTTTGATAAAGTGGAAAAACATTAAAGGAGCAGAGACTAGAATTCTTTCTTGCTAAACAGACACTTTATTTTGGAAGCTGGCAATAGCCTGTGAGAAATAATTATTTATATATATATATATATATATATATATATATATATATATATATATATATAAGATCTGTACTGACCCCCGAAGGAACTTTTCACCGAAGCATAAAGAGCTGGGCATACTTCCGCAAAAGTGCTTTTTACTGAAAAAGCACTTTTGTGGAAGTATACCTGCAAATAGAGGGAGTCGTGGGGGAATGACTATTGCGGAGATCGTACTACTGTGCGGATAAGGGAATATTCCCTTTTCCACTCTGTAGTACAATCTCGGAGTGAGAATATTAAAGTAGGGGGGGTGGGGGGCACAGCCTCCCACAAGGGGATGCAGGGGGTATTGCCTCCCTGCATAAAAGTAGATTTATTGTTTTTTTTTTTTTGTAATGCACTTTAATGAAAGTGCTTTTCCAATGAAAGCGCTTTCATTAAAGTGTGTTTGGTGATTGTGGATTTGGACTATTGAACTTTATTTCAATAGTCCTAGATCCATATATATATATATATATATATATATATATATATATATATATATATATATATATATATAGATCCCTAGATCCCTATCACTTTATCGAAGTTCCCAAAACTCTGAAGACCATATGGCTGAGACCATATATCCAATGTTTTGGAACTCTGAAAACTTCCTCTTGAGATCGCTGTATAGCACGGAACTCGAGATTTGCCATTTTCCTCACTTTAGTGTGATCTCGGAGTTGGTATATTTAAGTACCGGGGGGTGTGGGGGGAGTAGGGGTGGCTTGCTGCCCTGCAAAAAAGTAAAGGTAAGTTGTTTTATTTTATTGTTTTTTATTGCTGTTTTGAAGTTCCAAGACTTCGGACATATGGTCTCGGCCATATGGTCTTCAGAGTTTTGAAACTTCGATATGATATATATATATCAAAACTTCGAAGTGCAAATAGTTTTGAAACTTCGAAATTGTAATAAAAAAAAAAAAATTTTTTTTTTACATTTTTGTGCTACAATGTGTACTAAATAAATATGTCAACTCTGAGATTGCACTACAGTGAAGAAAATGGCAAATTTCCCATTCCACGCTGTATGGCAATCTCCATTCAAAACAAGTTTCAAAACTTCAATTTTATGGTTTCAGCCATTTGCAGTTAGAACTTTTGAAACTTTGAGCTTGTGAAGGGAATCCATTTCTCTCTCTCTCTCTCTCTCTCTATATATATATATATATATATATATATATATATATATATAGGTTCATTTTTGCTCATGTATACTTAAGTTGGTTTTATGTATATGAATTTTTATTGTGATGAAATTCTTGTTCTAAGTCTGGATGAAACAATTTAATTAAATGTTTCTTTTTTTGTGACTTCCAACTAAGAATATATATACATACACACACACACATATATATATATATATATATATATATATATATATATATATATATATATATATGGGTCTACTTTCAATCACCGAACGTCCGATTCACCGACACACAAGTTACCGACCCCAAACAACCGAAAACACACCACACCAACAACTCAAAAAACCGAACACCACAACACCGACACAAAAAACGTCAACTACACATTGCACACAACAACATATCCACTAACCTTAACCTAAACCCTAACGTCCGACACTACCGCACACTTACCCAACCCGCACCCTAACCCTAACTCACTTAACACACCCCTAAACCTCAACACCGTCACTATCGCACACTTACCCTACCTGCACCCTAACCCTAACTCACTTAACCCACCCCTAAACCTCAACACCGTCACTATCGCACACTTACCCTACCTGCACCCTAACCCTAACTCACTTAACCCATCCTAAAACATTCAGCCCGTCACTATCGCACACTCACTCCACCCGCATTCTAACCCTGACACACTTAACCCTTCCCTACACTGCTCTACGTCACTTCCACACACTCACCTCACCAGAACCCTTAGTCCGACACTACCGCACACTCACCTTTCCCACACCCTAACCTAAAATCCCTCACTATCGTACACTTACCTGTCCACTCCCCAATCCTAAATCTTTCACTTTCGCACACTTACCGTATCGCGCTCACACGCTGCCGTTGTCGGTCTCTCAGTTGTCAGGATATCGCGTTTTCGGTAACCTACCTGTTCGGTCGTTCCGTCTCGGTCTTCCGGGTGTCGGTGACGTGGCGCTTCGGTCATTCGAAGTAGACTCATATATATATATATATATATATACATATATATATATATACTGTGTAATCTGCTCCACAACAACAATGTCCTTCTTTAACCTCAACCTAACAGTCCTTAAGTTACATTTCTTTGTGTTCTTCTGCTTGTTCGTCCCAGTTTTCTACCTTTCTTATCCTTCCCCTTTTCTTCCCATTTGCATAACGAAATGAATTTGTACATCACTTTGCTGACTGTATAGCTTACTCTCAATGACCAAGTTGATACTGTATGATACTTTGTTGTGCACACAAGTAAGCTTTGTCTTGGCCACACTCCTTTACTATTTTTGTCACATTGGTCATGTGACTGCCAATAGCCTGATCACATTGTTGCCATTCAAAATTATGACCGCTGCATCGTTGGAGCTTTTCTTTGTGGGGCTCTACTGTGAATGGCTTTTAAGCAAGCTGTACTGCTATGGTTCTCAAAACAAACTACAGCTACAATTGCATACTTGATCCGGATACAAGAGTAGTTGGTATAGACTGTGATGCAGTAAATAAAACCACATTTAATCTGCTTCCACAGCTCATAAGTGTGACAAGTGCCTAAAGTTGTAACAGAAATATACATGCATACACAATGTTTACATTCTGAGTCTGTACATAAACTGGTATTACGACTGTATTACAGTTTCTGACAACTTTAGTTTGCAGGAATGGACATCCCAACATGAGCCTCAGAAAACACAAAAGCAGCATGCTTGTAGTCACCCATTGTTTGAGAGACATTAGACTGAGAGACTACAATTAGGCTGACATGTTCTATGCTTGACAAGAAGTATGGGATGAAATCTGGATTGGAATTATTTTTAACAGTATTATACCATATAGAATTGCACTGCTTTACACATTGTTTTTGCTAGGTTAGGTGAGATGAATGAAAGTTTACATAATTTATTCTATGGTAAATTAAATGTATAGTGGGAGTGAGAGAAGTTCTTTGTTGTTGCTTTGTATGTTATTTGCTTCATCTGAGACTAATTCTGAAGTACACAACATTTCTGTAAATTGCATTTTTCAAACTGTATTTTATAATATGCTGTAGAAGAGCAGTGGTCACTGGAATAAAACACATAACATCCACTTATACAATGCAATGTTTTTATTTTGGTTCTCAATGTAGCTGTATGCATTAAGCCATATTTTGGAGCCCACCTTGGTCATGTATGCCACCTTCTCAACTTCCCCCTTCAGTCAGGTCATGAATGGAAAATCCCTTGTGTAAGCAGCTGTGGGAAGTATGTGAAGAGATCAAGGTATTTAATACAGCACCATTCTGTGCAGGGATATTTTCAGTGCTCTGTCTACTACTCTACATAACTTCCTATGTGCATTATATAGACACATACCTATGTGCCAGTGATCATAGGTGTACTTCCTCCTCTCTCTTCAGCCAGTTGTACCGGTAAAAGTGCTCTTCTTTGTCCCTCCAGGATGACTGTAACATACTGTTATTTTAGCTATTTATTTTTATTGTTAAATATCAGATTGTACACAGCTGACATAACCTCTGCTGCCTTTATCATTTTCTGTATCCCACACAGAGCATAAACTGGGGTGGTATACTAATAAGGACAGCACCTTCTAATGACATGCTCCTGCTTAAAGTATTAATTCTGGAAGTTGAGAAAAGAATGACAGAACATATTTTAGGTATGCAGATCCACTTTCCATTTCTTTTTAAATGAATTCCAGAATCTGGCAGAGAACTAACACATTGTGCATCATTAAATTACAACATGCAAGAGTTCAGCATACTTTCAAGCATTTCAATTACTATGTGAGTTGCTTCTGTTCCTGTTTCTTCAAAAAGTGCTTTGCAGATGTAATAACTGGACTGATACACAATAGCTAGCAGGACATTTTTTGGTACTTGGTATACAGTGGCGATAACATTTTAACTGAATAGCTGCTTATCAAAGATGAAGTAAAAAAGAAGTCAGAGAGCATATGTTATTAATCTGGAGGAAAATGGCTAATGGATGCATAGACAAGATATAAAAACAAGAAAAAAGAAACTTAAAGTTCATAAAATATTACCTTGTTTCCATATAGGGTGACAAACAAAATGAACATAGTACTTTGAACATCAGTGGCAGGGAAGATGACTATATAATTTGTATCTTATTAGCTTTAACTGCAAATTAAAGAACTCAGGTTCCTCCTTAATGGCCATATCTGTACACTATCAACCTCTGCTAATGGTTTTGACATCTTAGCTTCAGTGATGCCAGCTGTAAAAAGAGAAACAGGAGTGCACCAGTAGCCAAAAGAATCAAAAAACTGCAGCAAGTTTACCGTTTATTGTTGAAAACAAAGTAAGCGCTTTCACGTCCTACGACGCTTCATCAGACTTCGACAAAATTCATGTAAAATACAGCACCTTAAATACATCTTCCTTAATCAGTATTCATTAGTTATAAAAGATAATTAATGTCAATTAAAGTGCAAATTGTCAACGCTATAAAGACATGAAAAGGAACTATAATATAATTAAATGACATTTTTTTGGCCAGATGCCAGCTGTAAGTCACAAGGAGTGAAGGCCAGCTACAAATATAAAGACAGTAACTGCAAGCAGACAGGCCCTCATTGTCTATGTAATTTATTTGGGCTTGAACTATTTACAGCAGTGTCTCATGGGCATCCTCTGTGGACTGATCTAGCAAAGAGTAACAGAAAAAAAAAAGATGGACTTGATTGAGTTTATATATGTTGTAAATAAAAGATGGACCTGAACAGAAGATTCCCCAGTGACACATCCTTGTACCACTATGGCTTTGAAAAATAAAACTCTTCCACTTTAAAGAGACATTGGTACTAGTGAACATTCTGCACAGTTCAATGAAAAAATGTAAAATAAATGGCAAAAAAGCATTTGATTATGATGGATTACAGTGGAGGGAGAAAGAAAGGAATAATTCAACATATTTTGTCATAGATCAGTTTAAAACATTCTAGGTGTCAGATTTTGATGATTTAGCACCACACTGCATCCTGACTGTACATCCCACAGACTTTTTGGTAATATTTACCTAAGCAATAATGCCCAACAGGGTGTATGTTAATGTGTAATATGTGTAATTAAAGCCCACCCAGCAGTGCCAGGCCTATATACCTCTGGAAGGGCATTAATTACACATTAACACACACTCTGGAGGGCATTGCAGCACTTACAGAATGGGCTCTCTGTAAAATTGCTCTGTTTTGCATACTTATTTTTTTAATTACTGTATTATTTGTATATATTTTTGATGTAAAACAGTTCCTCCTCATAATGTTTCAAACTTTCTGTAGTATATGTTAATGGTGTTGGAGGAAGCAGTTTACATCAAAAATATATTAAAAAATAATATAGTACGTAAAAAAATAAATAAGTAAAACAACAATTTTGCAGAAAGCCCATTCTCTCTCTCTCTCGCTCGCTCTCTCTATCATACACAGTCTCTTCTGCTTTCACACACACATACATACACACACAGTCTCCTCTGCTTTCATGTATGGATTCACTCACACAAGATCACTCTCACTCTTTTTAGATCTTTCACACACACAGTCTCCTTTGCTTTCATACACACATTTGCTCTCACTCTCTCTTGATCTGTCTCACACACACACACACACACACACACACACACACACACACACACACACACACACACACACACACACACACACACACACACACACAGTCTAAATAACACTAGCAAAACACACAGTCTTCTTGTCTTTCATACACACATTCACTCACACGCAGACAGAAACATGAACACACATACACATACATACACATACACTTTTTTTCCTGTTCTTACACTCGCTAAACAGCAAAAGTGCTGCTTACCGAATGTAAATTAATGGTGTCTGTTAGGTTTTTTCTGTCCGAGCTCTGCCATGAAGGGGTGGACTTGTTTTTCAGTGGACATTACTTGCACATCAATACCCTGCTGGAGAATGTTCGTTCTCCAGTCTGGGTGCTGATGTACAGTTTGCCCATTCTCTTAAGGTTAATTATGCTAGAGAGACTTGTTATATCTGTTTTCTTAGAGAATTTTGATGTTGGGGGCTGTTAGACTATATGTGGAGTAGGGTTTTGGGTTCATAACCATAAAGAAAAAGAGCTTAATTTGGGCAGACCATGTGGTTATGCAGAGCCTGAAAAATAAAAAAAGGTAGCAGATGCTGCCAGTCTCTCTATTTCTTTTTCTCTCTCTCTCTTACCCCTGGAGTCCTATAAAGCAAATTTACTGTAGCTAATGCAACTTCATTTCTCTGCTCCTAAAGCAGTGCTCTCATTTTGAACAGATAACATGTCTCTGATACAGCAAAAGTTCCTATCCGTTCTTAAAGAAACACTTCTTATTTTTAAGAGTAATTTTGTTTACACACTCTTCACACAAAATGCAGCACTATTTTCAGTAGTTACATTCACATGGGCACTTTATTTGGTGAGATACGCTATGCTATGTAATAACCTCCTAGCTTGAATTCAAGCCCATTGGATGGCCTTTATGCCTTCAGTAAACAGTCTGCATTGTGGTGGGTTGAGCCAAATTAGTGCCATACTTTGAATGATTGTAGCCTATTTAGTGCAGTTCTTGCCTTCTCTAATAGGTTTATAGGTTCATAGGTGTGTACTAGGCTAATGGCCCTGGAGCCTTTACAAGCCAAGCCCATAGAAATGCCCTGGCATTGTGCCACCTGACGTTAGTTCCCAGTGCCTCTATCAAGTAGAGCCACTGGAGTGATCCCCGGGGTGAACATTCTATTTTCCATCCACTCATCAAGATTTCTCTTGAAGAGGGCCAGTGAGGTGCTCTGTTTGACATGTATAGGAAGTCTATTCCAGAGCATGGGCAGTCTCTGGGTTATGAACCTGTCACTCCAGCATGTTCTGTTGATTGTGGTAATGAGGTTGAGGTCTCTGGAACGTGTGGTGCAGATGGACTGTGATTTATTTAGATATAACATTTCTAACAGAGATGGGTCAGACATGGGTTTTTAAGTCAAGCAGAGATCGTCTCTTAGTAGACGATATGAGACAGAGAATAGCTGGAGTTTTTTGAGTCTGTCCATGTAGGACATGTGTTTAAGGCCTAGGATCCTCTTCATGAGGTACTTTTGTGGCCTTTCCAGCTGTTGCATGTATCTTAGTGTGGTACATGCCAAATGGGGCATTATACTTGATGATTGGCCTAATGAGGGAAGAGTGCAGAGAGATGATGACCTTTTTCATCCTGGATGCAAAACCCTTGGTAATGAGATGTGCCACATAGAAGGACTTTCTGACCACAGTGGCAATGTGGTGGTCGAAGGAGAAGCTGCTGTCGACCTGTGTCCCCAGATCTCTTATAACGCCTTCAGTGTTCATTGACCTCCCATCAATATGGTAATTTGTGGGAACTAAGTTTTTCACAAAGGGGATGAGGATGCATTTTTTGGCATTAAGCTTAAGGCCATGGTTTCAACACCAGTCATTGGTCTCAGTGAGGCCTTTCTGTAGGATGTCTACATCACTTGGGGAGTTAATAATGGCTCTCAGCTTGCAGTCATCTGCGAACTTGGTCAGCCAGAGTCCCTCCGTGTTCGCTTAAACTTCTGAGAAGTAGATGCCAAACAGGAGAGGACCCAGGACCGATCCCTGTTGGACTCTACACGTGACTGGTCAGCAGTCTGACTTGGAGTCCACTACTTTCACACTGTGGGTTCTATCTGTGAGTCAATTTGCAACCCACCTAGTGATATAGGGGTTGATGCCTAGTTTGGTGAGTTTATCAATAATTCCTGAGTGGGGAATGGTATCTAAGGCCTTGGGCAGATCAAGGTAGGCTGTATGAACTGCCTTGCCCTCATCCACAGCTCTGTTGACTGACTCAAAGAAGTTAACCAGGTTGAGCAGGCATAATCTACCTTTCACAAAACCAAATTGCGTGGGATCTAGAGTTTGGAGATTCCCTATATCCTTGTTAATTAGGTCCATGATGATGCACTCCATAGCCTTACATGTCAGACTCATCAGGCTAATGGGGCGATAATTCCCAAGGTCTGTAGTCGCTCCCCCTTTATGGAGAGGGATGACTGTAACAGTGTGCCATTCGGTAGGGACAAACCCTGAGGTGAGGCTGTAACTGAACAGGGCAGACAGATGTGGTGCCAGTTCACTTTGTAGTTCACTTAGAACAGATCCAGGGATACTGTCGGGTCCCATGGAAGTTGTATTCTTGGCTTTGGACAATGCAGCTTTAACCTGTGCTGCAGTAATGCGGGGTGCCTGGCATTCCTCCGGTATTGTGATTTGTCCTTTAAGGGGGGAGAGAGGGGTAAAGTTGGCACTGAATCTGTTGGCTAATTTGTTGGTAATATCTCTTGGCTCAGTATAGGAGGTACCATTGTGCAGTAGCTCAGAGCAAGCCTGGATATTGCCATGGAGATTCTTGATATAACTATAGAAGGCTTTGTGGTTGTTTTTAGTGTCTGCCACAATTCTGCCTTCATAGCTGGCTTTAGAGGTTTTGATGAGGGATCTCAACTTTTTGTTGAGGCTAATAAGGGAGTTTTTCCAGTCTTGGGACTTCATCTTTTTCTGCAACAGTTTCTTCCTTCTGTTGTAGAGTTTATTGATGACAGAGGACCACCAGATTGACTCCTTTTTTTTGGAAGAGAACGTCTTGGTTCTGTTGGGTATGGCTAGTTCCATGCATTTATGTATGCATTCGTACAGTGCATTGGTGTATGATTTGGCAGTCATGCATCTATTTTCCATTAACATGGGTGTCATTAAGTTAGCCACCTCTGTTTTTGGGAGCCCAAAGTCAGCTTTGGAAAAGTTTTTCATGCTGGTTACCTTTGCGGGGGGGGGGGGGTGAGATGAAGATTTCCATGGTGATTAGTTTGTGGTCGGATCTAACCAGGGAAGAATTGACTATTGGTGTAGAGCAATGGTTGCCCATGTTTATAATAACCAGATCAAGGATGTTGCTTCCTCTAGTGAGGGTAAGAATGAGCTGGTCCAGTGCGTTTCAACTGACGAATTCCAGGAAGCCTTTGGGCCAGTGTATTGGTGCATGAGTAGTTTTCCCAGTTGATGGCGGGGTGGTTGAAGTCACCTAGTATGAGAGTGTTGGGTTGGACCCTAATAATTTCCAGGGTGCTTAGGAATGTGGAGTGAGAGTCTTGGAACATGGTTGGGGACCTATAGCAGGCTACGACCTGAATCTCCGTCTTACCCACTGTTAGTTGTACCTGAAGTATCTCAGATGCATTATGCTGGGCTACTAGTCTGGAGGTGTGCATATCCTTTATAAATATGGAGACACCACTGCCTGTGGAGCTTCAGTCCATGTTCTGGGGACGAAAGGTGTGGAATGAGTTATAGCCTGGTAGTGCAGGGGTGCGTTTTTCTGCTTTAAACCACGTTTAAATCTTTAACAGTAGCACAAAATACTTGTCAAATAGATGCAAGTGATAGCAGAAAAAGGTTACGAAAATGTATTTATTCAAAATGTAGATTTACATGTGTTTCTACAAATTTAGTTTATGTTACTTGTCAATTTTATTATACATTTATCATAGGTAAAATGGTAGATATCTAAACTAATGAATTTCTGAACATGTCACTGCTATTAAAATATTAAAAAAGGGAATGCCTTTGTAGGTAATCTCTATATTGACATGGATTTATTAAAGTTTGTATTCTTTGGTGTGCATCATGTGGCTTTATCTATACCAGGGTGAATGGGAAACCATTCTTGAGTGAAAGGAAGCAAAATGGGAACTGAGATGAAATGATTCTAATTTCCTGGTATCAGCAGTGACATTTGCTTGAAAAGAGTTATAAAACTGAAATCACACATAATTAATTATTTATTGTGTTTGACAGGGTAGCCCGCTGTAATGTAAATTCATTATTTAAGTTCTATATGTAGTGCATTCTCCTTTGTAACTTAGCGCTGAAGAAGTCATTGCTTTTTGATGACTAAAGCATTACTGTCAAAGTTTGAAATGTTCATCCCTTTAAAATCTCTACAAACTCTGACCGATTTATTGGGTTTGGGGCTATTCAGTTGTTATTTCTTTGCTACTTCTCATGCAGGCTTTCTTTGTGATTCTGGCATTTTGTAAGATTTCATAATAACCTTTCTCTTGGAATGGTTTGAATATGACGTTGAATCAGGTTTGTTTTGCCAGGCAGATCTGAAAATAAAACTTCCTTGTTCCTTCGCAGAAAGTTATTTTACTTCTTGTTTTTGTAGCTCAGTGTTTTCCACATAATAAGTCAAAACTACTGAACCCTGTCAAGGATTGTCGTACTTCTGTAATGGCAAGCAGAAGGGATGGTATTAACTGGTCCTAGTTTTTCCTGTCTTCCACAGTAACATTAAAATCCATGCTGAAAAAGTTCATTTAAATGCAGCATTAATCCATTCATCAGAGGATGAGAGGATGGTACACTAAGGGCTTTAATTGCTTGACCTCAAACCATCTTCCTGAACTGCAAACAGAGAGGTCAGTTTTCTTCACTAGAGTTACTAGCCTCTGCTGCTAAATTAATTACATTTGTTTGCATTTCCTTCCTCTGTTCCAGAATGTGGATATGGCATATCTGGTCTGGTCTTCTCTTACCACTCTGTTTAACTTTGTAGTTTACCTCATTTAACTTTTCTCTTATTTCAAACTGACCCTGCTATTTAGAGAAGAATGTACTTTCTGCTGATGGGGCCAAACCTAAGACTTGATCTCTAGCTTTAAACTCCCTGATCTTTGCATTTATATTATACATGCTTTGTCACGTAGCTTGTACTCTTTCTGTGTTATTTCTGTGCTATAGGCATCACTGCTTTCAGCGTATTCTGTATGTTATTACAGTGTTCTTTGATACCTTTAAATGTAGATTTCTCTTCTTCCCAGGCTTCTCTGGCTCTAACAGTTTGTAATGGTGCTTGTCATAAGTAACTCAAAAGGACTAAAACCATTTTAGCCTTCTGGCACTTCTCTCATAGCAGGCAGGAGGTATGGTATTAACTGGTCCCAGTTTTTGCTGTCCTCCTTAATAACATTGAATCCCCATACTGAAAAAAGTTCAATTAAATGATCCATTTAAAAATAAATAATAGTCATAGTAATAATTTTTCAACTTACTTTACTAAAACACGCATTAAGCCTGCATTGTCAACTTAGCCAGATGAAAATACAAATATTTTAGTGAAATATAGTCAGATACATTTTCCTTCCAGAAGCTTCATATTACATCTCCATATCTTCCTTTACATAAGGTCAGTTTATGTGACAGAACTCAAACTAACCTGATCCTCCTAGTTATTTAATCTCATTGGTTAGATGTAAACATGTGATCAGTTCTAGCTCATGCTGTTCCCCTTTCCCTGTTGTAACTATAAATCACAAACTGTGTATCATAACTTCTTGTAGTTTTGCCTTCATTTCTTCTCAGCAGCCTTGCAATTAACTCATTATAGCCTAGTGATGCCTCATTGTTTCTGTAGTTACATACAGCCTAATAACAGTTCTGGGCATCTAATATAGCCGGTACATATTTACTTTAATAGTCCCCAAACCAGTACAAGATATTGAAAATGTTCATCTTAAAGCTGACATAATGGGCAACTCTCAGCTGTATTGATATTTGGCCTGGTCAGGTGTTGTTAAAGATATAGTAATTGTTGTTCATAATCAGATTGAGGGAGTTGGTGAAATGACATGAAATCATTTTTACATTCCTTTTTTATTAAACTAGTGCCTTAAGAACTCTGCAATACCTGGTGCTGCAAATTTCAGTAAAATGACAGAACAAACATAGTTAAAGTTGTGATTTTCAATAATGCAACAATCTAGATAGCTATCTGCTGCTAAATCAGCTTCTGTCCAGCTACTTGACGTCATGATATTATGAACATGTTAATGGTGTTAATTAAAAAATGTGTGTGTGTGTGTGTGTGTGTGTGTGTGTGTGTGTGTGTGTGTGTGTGTGTGTGTGTGTATATATATATATATATATATATATATATATATATATATATATATATATATATATATATATATATATATATATATATATATATATACACACACACACACACACACACACACACACACACACACATATATATATATATATATATATATATATATATATATACACACACACACACACACACACACACACACACACACACACACACACACACACACACACACACGTATATATATATTTTTTTAAACAAACTTTTTCTGACTATACTCGATAACTATCAAGCCTTCAAGCCTCCTCCTATTTGCCAGTTCCATTCTGTTCCCTCTTCTAGGCATTCCCAAATGAGGGCAAGAGCTGGCCAGGGGTGGCCATTATGTAGACAGCCTCAGTGGAGTTTGTGCTTTTACTAGCATCACTGCAGTAAGGGTGTTTTTATTATGTGCCTTAAATCATCCCCTGGGTGGGGAGCACGTTACTGATATGACTACAGGGGCTACTATGCCCTTCCATGTGAGTTCATCACCCCATGCATTCATGGTAAAAGGTAATAGATTTACAGCTTGATGGTCAAATGCAAGTGAGTGGACCATCCTTTGTGATGCCATCACTCCTCTCAAGGATAATGGTACTGGGTATTCCTGGTCTCCTCCCTCCTCCTCCTTAAGAGGAACATGTCCATCATTCCTCTCAAGGATAATGGTACTGGGTATTCCTGGTCTCCTCCCTCCTCCTCCTTAAGAGGAACATGTCCATCATTCCTCTCAAGGATAATGGTGCTGGGTATTCCTGGTCTCCTCCCTCCTCCTTAAGGAAGAACATGTCCATCGTCCCTAGATCAGTTCCAATAGATTCCCAGGCTACTAAAATGAAACCAGCTTGCATGAGACATAGTCAGGGTTTTAGTTCTGTACACTAATAAAGACGACTAAATCATTTCTTTTTAATTTGATTTATTTGGAAAGTGGATAACTGCAAGAAATGGAATATAGAAGAAACCTTTAAAATTGAAAGGTGGCGAGCAATAAGTATACTTACTATGTTGAAAATGGGAGACATGTATAGAAGCAGGCAATTTATCTGTTGTATTTTTAAAACCTAATAACCAAAGTAAATCTCAGTGCTATGGTAATGTTACTATATGTATGACTATGGCACTGAGCTATCCTTTGGTCATTTGGCTTTAATTCTTTTATGGTACATTTTGCACTATACTTGTGTAAAATTATGGTAATTTAAGTGACAATTGTAAATTGTCTTGTTGGTCCATGCGTAGACTCTCCTTTTAGGGTAGTGGTAACTGACCGTGAAATATAAAAATAAACTTCAAAGAGTTACAAGAATTTATGCCTCATAGAAAAAAATAGCAGAACTCTTGACTGCTGATGAACCTTTCTTGAAACCTCCATAAGGGATTATATTGAAGTGCTTATTTTTATTTCAATATTTTTATTTCAATAATGTTTTATGAAAAATGTCTTTTATTCCACCACAAGCCTCGTCACCATTTGCTTAACTGATGCTACTTTAAAATGACATTCTTCCCTCAAGGTAACAAAACAACTCCAATTCTATATGTCAACACTACAGAAACATTTCTGCTGTAATTCCTGAATAAGACATATTCCTCCCTCCCACCACAACTGCATTCACAATACGCCACCCTTCTTCCCCCTTATCTATATCCCTGTCATTCTATGGTGTTGAGAACTCTGGTTACATGATTACAGTAAAACTTTTTGGTAAACTGGATTGTTTTCCTTTCAGACATAACTACAGTACAGTCTCATTTTAGTCTACAACTGAGGTTATCATTACTGCATGTACGTGCCATTGATTTTAGCAAGTGACACTTCATCGATCATTCACAAGCTCTAAACATCAGGGAACTTCTGATGTGTAAGACAGATTTTTTGGTGATCCACTGGCAACAAACTTTTAAAATAGTAAAATAACCTAAAAAAACAGTCAGGAACTCTGGTTTAAATGCAAACCAAGTGTTAAATTGAAGTGTGCCAAAACAAGGCTTGGTTATACCAGAAAGAAGAAAACTCAAGGCTTTTTATCCCTAAGACTGTATGTAGCACCAAAGAGCAAGCACAACTGCAATTAGCAGCCAAAGATATTCAAGGGGTACTGCACAAATTTGATTACTCAGATTTGAGATTGGAATCAGCATTCTTATTTTGCATAATGGCAAAGATGCTGAAATTATATTCCAAACTGGCAGATTTTCTTTAACAGTCTGCAAGCAAAGCATGACATGTGGAACTGGAGCTATCAGACCACTCCAACCAATTATCCTGAACTTGGGACCTATAGATTAAACTAAACGCAGCTAGAGATCAAGATGCCATCAAAGAAGCTAGCCGATTATGAGCATACAGTCACAAGAAAGAACCTGCAATTTAAAAGAAAGTTTGGAACATGAGGAATGTGTGAATTTTATGAGAAGGACCATTCTACAGTGGATTACTTTGCTAGAGGAGAGTTTCATGCTGGACGGAGTCCAAATAACCATTTTTCTGGTGGCTGTTGCTTTGATTAGCTGAGATGACTCTTGATGTTTGTTATGTTTTATGCTGTAAAGGAGTAGGTGTTATTTGTACCATGAACGCCAGGAACATATAAAAATAGAAGAATCTGTAATGTTTTGCAAGACTTTAGATGCTTGAAAGTGCAAAGCTGTCTAGGATATTCTAATATATAATTAATGATAGGAACTATACTTTCAAAAAATGGTATCCTAAATCAGGTAGATATGAGGGTTTGAGATATAATGAATATGTAATCACTATAGCACATAAGGCTATTCTTTCTAATGGATCGGTCACATGTGCCTCTTTGTAGAACACCTGGATGGTAAAGTTGGATCTGCATTTAGATGAGAGGCCACAGGTATTACATATTTTCTCACATAACAAGCTACAAGATCCTCCTAATGGAAATATTTTGGATGAAGGTGCTTCCAACATTTTTCATACACTTCAGAAGCCAAGTGGATTTCATTCAGGGGTCTCTGTACAACAACTGTCTTTTCAGGCTTGTTAGCTGTTGGTGAAGCACCCACCAAGAGGAGAAAACGCTGAGAGAAGAAAGGAGCCACTTTTGAGATTTTAAGTATTTTTCCTCTGTTTATTTGATAAGTTTTTCTGCATAGCTGCCTAGTTTGAGCATTTTCTGGCTTGTTAAACTTGATTTCTGCATTAGTAGCTGTATTTAGAGCACAACCAAAAGCTGTTTACTGAATTTCCTGTTTGCACTTAATTTTAAAATCGTTTTTTATTCAAAACTTGCATATTTTCTGTCTTTGACCTAGCACTCTTGTGTGGGGTCATTTACTGCACTGTTATAACTTGATATTACTTGTGAACCTCTGCTATCTCTGAAAAAACAAAAACAAAAAAAATCTTGCTTTTTTCAACTTTTTTGAGATTTAAAAAAGTTCAAGTTACAGGCTTGCTGTTCTTGAACTGTTTTGTAAGTTTCTGTGAGGCCATTTTTGCTTGGGCTAGAGGAAAGTCTCTCTGTTGATCAGTGGCAGTGAAAAACATTGAGCTGCTTCCCTGCCCCCCATGGGAGTGGTTACTGACTTGAAACTGTAGTTTTATTGGCCAAAAGGGGTCATTTCCAAAACTCCTTCATCTTCCTCTCTTAAAACCTAGTTGCCTCGTGGTTTTGGCGTCTTTTCAGGCTTGTTGGCTGTTGGTGAAGCACCCACCAAGAGGAGAAAACGCTGAGAGAAGAAAGGAGCCACTTTTGAGATTTTAAGTATTTTCCTCTGTTTAATTGGGTCAATTCCTGGCTCTTTCCAGCCCCTGCTATCAAGCACACTTTAGAGTGCTTTAGCGCGATTTAGCGCGGAGTTGCCACTAGAGCAGCATCGGGCAGCGCTGGTTTAACAAGGTTAAACTTTTTCTGGCTCCATAAAGTCTGTTCTTCATTTTTTCCCTTAGAACTGCTCTACTAGTAATCTAAACAGTATATCCCTTAACTAAAAAGCGCAACACTTGTTCCTTACAGCTTTTACTTGTCTTAAAAGCATCTTCTTTTCAGGTTTAGCACTTCTGTATTATACAAAGTCCCTCACTAGCAAAACCCACCCCAGGAGTACCCACTTCCTTACTAAGTCCTCTCTTATTCAGTTACACCCCTAACTTATAAATTTCTCTAGCATGTCGAAGGGCCAGATGCTGGCATCCTCTCCTGTCCAGTTGGTGAATTTGGGAATTTTGAGGCAATGTTACAATTGCAAAATCACAAAATGAAGCCAGCAAGTGTGGAAGGTGCAAAAAGCAATTTATTCAACCCAGTGAAAAGATCCCATGGGTAACAAAGGCAAACATATAAGAAATCCAAACCGGTTTCGGCTCAGCAGAGCCTTCTTCAGTGGATACAAACAGTGAAAACAGTAAAAACAAAAGCAACCCAGTATATATGTACCTGGTAATTAACATCAGAACCAATCACAACAATTGAACAATTAATTAAAATTGATCATTAAAGCCAGGTGGAAACAAGGCTCCAAGTTTGACTATCCATTTCTTTTCTTTAAAGTTAAGCAACTCATGCCAATTGTCTTTGTCTCTACAAATACCCTTAATATGATCAATAATCACAAATTGAAAATAAGCTGTTTTATGTTTCAAACTGTGTTTAAATAGGGCATTGTTGGGACGTTTATTTTTAATATCGCTGAGATGTTCACAAATTCTCAAGCGAAAAGCTCTAGAAGTCTGCCCCACATAAAAGGCAGAACAAGTACAGGTCACCAAATATATGACCCACTTGGTACTGCAATTAGCCCAAATTTTTATTTCAAAAATCTCAGAGGTATTTTTGCTAGTAAATTCACGGGTATGTGAAACCCGCGTACAATATACACAGTGACCACATGAAATGCACCCTAATACAGGAGCCCCTATCAA
The DNA here is from genome assembly GCF_019279795.1 of Protopterus annectens. Lineage (NCBI taxonomy): Eukaryota > Metazoa > Chordata > Ceratodontiformes > Protopteridae > Protopterus > Protopterus annectens. The sequence goes on along the minus strand of NC_056737.1, from coordinate 942,011,585 downwards.
AGAAGTTTGAGTAAGAACTGTAAAGTTATTAACTTGGAGCCCTGTTTCCACCTGGCCTTAATGATCAATTTTAATTAATTGTTCAATTGTTGTGATTGGTTCTGATGTTTATTACCAGGTACATATATACTGGGTTGCTTTTGTTTTTAGTGTTTTCACTGTTTGTATCCACTGAAGAAGGCTCTACTGAGCCAAAACCGGTTTGGATTTCTTATATGTTTGCCTTTGTTACCCATGGGATCTTTCCACTGGGTTGAATAAATTGCTTTTTGCACCTTCCACACTTGCTGGCTTCATTTTGTGGATTTGTGCTTTTCCTGTCGTGCAAGGGTTTTACGAGCATCTGCCTTGTTTTGACTTTTGGTTTTCTTCTCCAGATGCTGTTAACCAATTCTGGTTGGTGTTTGCCTTATTGGTTACTTGACTTTGTTTGTTATATATCGTCAAACATATATTGATTTATTTCAACATTTGAATTATATGGCAACCTTTTTATCGTAACCATGGTTTGAATACGGAATCAGTTCCATATACCAGTTGGCACGAGCTCCTGGTTGGCTGCCCTTTACTCTGCTTACGCTGACGCATTTGGCTTCAGTTCCGGGGTTTCTCTCGTTGACGAAGCTGCTGGCGTTCTCAAGCTTAAGGCTTGGTTAGGAACTGGCGTTTTTTTGGTCAACGTATGTCGGTGGATTACATACTTTATTTTTGGAGCGTGAGGAAGTTCGTTCTTTATACTCGTGGTCGCTGGATATACTTGGACTGCGCTATATTTGGACTTGACTGTTGTACTTTTTTATACTGGTTAGATATGTTTTTTGCATTTTGTTATTACAATTTGGTTTGTGGGATTTGTTTTATTTTTTGATCTACATATCCCAGTTTGAGCACTTGTTCTAGGATTTAGATACGTCGTGAATACATTTTTATGTTGGGCTATATTCACGCTATATATATTTTTTGATATGTAACTTTATTTTTGTTATACATATACATCAGACTTGCTCTCTTATACTCAAGAGGATTATTTGGTCAGATTTATGGACTGTGTGACGATAGTGTTCTAATCTTTGTGAGTTTATATTAGTGTATTTTGGTTTTCAGGATCATCTTTCTAGTGTCATTTGAATTATCATCACTTATGCATATTATATTGGCGACTGTTGTTGCTTTGTTATAGGCTGTTATATTTAATAATTATATACTAATTTATGCAGCCATATTGTCGGCTTTACTTTCCCTCCAAGACCTCATCCTATGGTATTTATGGTTATATATACAAACATATACAAACAGTATCTTTTCTGTGACAGTTATACCATATGATTTTCCTACTTACAGATTTGGTATTCACAGACCTATTTGTGTTTTAGTGGCCATACATATTTACATGTTGGTATTGGCCATTTTTTGCTTGTATTTCACTACAAAATAATTTTTTGATATTTGATTGTTACTATTGGATCTAAGAACGGGTACAAATACGCAGTAGGGTTATTGGATGTTTTCCATATCATTGAGACTGCTTATAGTATTTGTTTACCTGATTAATATCTTTATGCTGAAGACATATACACAGTATGCGGGTATATATTTCACTTGAACTGTTTATTGTATATTGGTCTTTTCAGCTTTCGAATTTCAACTTATTTTTTGGATTGCCTACAGGGTCGGTGTACCATTCTGTATATTGTCTATTTATATAGATTTTTTCATGTGGATCCTTTTATAACTGTCTCACTTTTGATGGCTGTTTTGTTTTTTGTTTTTTATGTTTAGATATAATATACTTTTTTACATTTAGGATTTGGTCTTGTAGGTTGAAATATGGCATTATCACCTCTCATTAAGGGGTTATCATCAGACCTAGATGATTTATCTGTTTTTGGCTTAGGGGTCAGTAGTTCTGGACAAACAAATAATATGAAGGTTTTGGATGTTAACACATAATGTGATATGTTTTTTAATCAACTTAACAAAAATATGAGGATGGTCCATACCAATGTTTGGCACTTACGCCTTTTTAGGGCGTATCAACTAAAAAAGATAACTCCACGTGGACTAAGGGTGAGAGTGCAACCCTTGGTTTCAAACATTGATGAAAAATTACTAGATGATTGGGGCCAGATTCAACAACTAGCTTCATCCAAATTTGTGGATGCCCTGGCTGATTTTTATGAACGTAAGGTTCACACAGGGATTAAAGATTTAGAAACTATTTGTATGGATGCTAGTAATTTTGAAACTTGTGACTCTTTCTCGTCACAAGTCAAAAAATTAACCACTGATTTATCTAAGTTAGAATCCAGTTTGAAAGAAAGAAAACTCAAAAAATTCTTTAGGGATGTAGGTGATTATGAGAGAGGTAAACCTTTTGACACCTTAAAAAATGTGTCCTTTAGATTACCTAGGGACAACCCTAATAATGATAAGAGATTTTCGACTCCCAAAAGAAAGAGACCGAAATCTATTCTAAAGAAAAGTGTGAATTCTTCCAGTTGTACTTCTGGGGAAGACACTTCATCTAATACTGAAGGTGAATCAGAAGGCAACCACATAGATGCGTCACCTAATGCCAAAAAGACCAATTTACAGCACCCTTTGGGTATAGATTCAGACGAGGGGGGCGGAAACACAAAAAAAGACAGGCCCAAACAGGGTCTCGAGAATCTTTTGAAAATGATGATAGAACACTGACCAGTCAATGTAATGTACACAATATTTCCTCTGTTGAGCTTACCAATACACATATTAAGTTATTAAATAAAGGACTCAACTTCGTTCCTGTTTTTTTTTGTCTCCGAATATGCTTAAGCCCAGGATGTGGCTAATTTTTGTCAAATGTTAAATCTTAAACTGTTTTTTGCTGATAATGTTGATGGTACAGCTGGTGAATTTAAGTTTAAAAAATCTACTTTCAATCCACCCATGGTCCATCTAGTGGGTATTTTTTTGAAAAATGTGTTAAAAGATTTACATTGTTATTTTAAGGACTTTCCCACGTTATATAATAATTTGTCCACGGATGAAGTATCCAGTCTTGAAGAACTTGTTAATAAAAAGAATTTGATTATTACCCAAGCTGACAAAGGGGGAGCTGTGGTGGTTCTAGATGAGGTGGCTTATAATAATGAGGCTATGAGACAACTGGGGGATAAAGAATATTATATGCACATGCCCTTGGATCCATCTCCCCATTTTCAACAAAAAATAGGACAGTTTTTGATGCAAGCAGTAGAGGAGGGGATTATTACACAGGACACTAAGGAACAACTGATGGTTTTATCTCCCAAAAAACAATATCTCTATCTTTTGCCCAAGATACACAAACATGCCACTAATCCACCAGGTCGACCCATTGTTTCAGGACATGGGTCTATTACCGAACCACTTTCAGAATATTTGACTCATCATTTAAAACCTTTGCTTTCATATATAAGATCTAGAATTCAAGACACTACTCAATTCTTGGACTTAATCAATGATACACAACTTGAATCTCATTGGTTATTATGTACTCTGGACATTACCTCTTTATACACCAATATTCCACATTGGGCAGGTCTACAAGCTTTGGACTATTGGTTGATGAGATCTGGGCTTTATAGACCTGGATTCAACACCTTTTTGGTATGCTTAACAGAATATGTGCTAACTAGTAATGTTTTTTACTTTCAAAATCAGTGCTTCTGGCAAACGAAAGAGACTGCGATGGGTGCATCTTTTGCACCCATCTATGCCGATCTCTTTATGGCATATATTGAGGAGGTCATTATTTACGACCCGAATCATAACATCTATATGTGTGAAATGGACATTTAGCGTCATTATTTGGATGATTGTTGGTTGGTGTGGAAGGCTGATGAAGACTATCTTAAAGAGTTTCTTGAATATCTTAATGACAATGTATGGGGCATTGAATTCAAAATGTCTTTCCACAGATCCAAGATGTTTTTTCTGGATGTGGAAATTAATAGAAATGCTGATAACACATTGTCCACTACTATTTTCAGGAAATTTCCTGTATATAACTCTTTATTACATGCTTCCAGCTTCCACCCACAACATATCATCCAAAATATACCCAAATCCCAATTTCTAAGAGCCAGAAGGATGTGTTCCAACCAACAGTCCTATGCGAAAACACGTGATGACCTTGCCCGTAGATTTATAGAGAGAGGTTATCGTCCAGGTATCATTAATCAGGCTAAACAATGGGCCTCGAATTTAAATAGGCAAGATCTATTGCATTATAAACATAATAACCATGATGGGGTCCAACAGCCTTTGCATTTGGTTACAACTTATGGACGCAATACTAAAGGCTTCATTAATATTATTCAGAGACATTGTAATGTTTTGTTGGCCGAAGAGAAACTTCATCCTTTTCTTAGGGATAGATGTTCTTTCTCTTTCAGAAGAGGACGAACTATAGGTTCCAGGCTTAGTCATTCTAAAAAACCTGTTAATAACTTTACAGTTCTTACTCAAACTTCTTTGATAGGGGCTCCTGTATTAGGGTGCATTTCATGTGGTCACTGTGTATATTGTACGCGGTTTCACATACCCATGAATTTACTAGCAAAAATACCTCTGAGATTTTTGAAATAAAAATTTGGGCTAATTGCAGTACCAAGTGGGTCATATATTTGGTGACCTGTACTTGTTCTGCCTTTTATGTGGGGCAGACTTCTAGAGCTTTTCGCTTGAGAATTTGTGAACATCTCAGCGATATTAAAAATAAACGTCCCAACAATGCCGTATTTAAACACAGTTTGAAACATAAAACAGCTTCTTTTCAATTTGTGATTATTGATCATATTAACGGTATTTGTAGAGACAAAGACAATTGGCATGAGTTGCTTAACTTTAAAGAAAAGAAATGGATAATCAAACTTGGAGCCCTGTTTCCACCTGGCCTTAATGATCAATTTTAATTAATTGTTCAATTGTTGTGATTGGTTCTGATGTTAATTACCAGGTACATATATACTGGGTTGCTTTTGTTTTTAGTGTTTTCACTGTTTGTATCCACTGAAGAAGGCTCTGCTGAGCCGAAACCGGTTTGGATTTCTTATATGTTTGCCTTTGTTACCCATGGGATCTTTCCACTGGGTTGAATAAATTGCTTTTTGCACCTTCCACACTTGCTGGCTTCATTTTGTGGATTTGTGCTTTTCCTGCCGTGCAAGGGTTTTACGAGCATCTGCCTTGTTTTGACTTTTAATGTTACAATTGCCTCATGTACACTGACAACCCTCTCCTCTTCCCACATAACACAAATACTTGCGAGAGATGCAGCTATTTAGCCAAACTGGAGGCTGAGCTCTCTCAACTCAGGACTGGCAAGACCAGACAGGAGGAGAAGGCAACTAGAGACACCACAAAACCAGTCTCACATAAAGCTATCACAACAATGAATCAAACACATAACCACACAAAGTCATACTCGGAGGCTCTGAGCAAAAATTTACCTAAACAGCAGAGGCCTCCAAAGCAGACATCCAAGCAACTGCCACCTCATGACACACCACAGGCAACACATAAACCACAAAATCAGTGTGCAAAGCAGTCACAGCCCTTAAGGCCAAATACAACACCAAACATACTTGTCATAGGTGACTCCATAGTCAGACACACTGACGTCCCACTCACCAGGCTGAACAAGGAGAGGGTCACAGTAAGCTGCCTATCGGGTGCTAGAATCTGCCACATAACACAAGCACTCGGGTCACTCCACAGCAAGTACAAATATGACACAGTCATTGTCCATACTGGTGTGAACGACCTGAGATGTACCTCCCTGGACTACATGAAAAGAGACATAGAGGAGCTCTCTGATTATGTAGCCCAGGCAGGTATGACCCTGACCCTGAGCAGTATCCTTCCTTCACCAAGAATGATGCCACAACATAGAGACAAGATGATCAGCTTTAACAAATGGCTTAATTTCTGGTGTCATTCAAAGGGGATCCAGTGTCTGTCTGCTTGGGATGGCATGCTTGACAAGCCACGCTGCTTTGCAAGGGACAGCTTGCACCTGTCACCCCTGGGATTCCGGATATTGGCTAAGGCTCTTGCCACCCCCATAGTGCCTTTTTTAGGCAAGGCTCAAATTCTAAACCTACCACCCTAGAAAACAAAAATGGGAAGAAACTAAGGGTAATGCTGCTCAATGCCAGAAGTCTAAATCTCAAAATGCACGCACTCGAGGCCCTTCTCAGTATGGAGAACATCGATGTCTGTGCTGTGACTGAAACCTGGTTCAAGGCTCCTGAGAGCACCCCGGCACTATCAGGTTTTACCTGATATCATGCGTTCCGGCCCCAAAACCCGGACCACACCACAAAAGGAGGGGGTGTATCCATATTCATCAAGGATACCCACACCTCCAAGTTGGTGGCAATGCATGAAGCATCGGAAACCATCCAGGTGCAATTAACCATAGGCAAAACTGCTCTACAATTTGTAGCATGCTACAGGCCACCCTCTCAAACTCAGGAACCCCACACAGCCTTCCTGAAGACACTGGAGGGTATAAATGTATCTCCAAACACCATTATATTGGGTGACTTCAACTACCCGAATATAGACTGGGAACATTACTCAAGCCCCAACTTTCTAGCCCAAAGGTTCCTGGAGTTCATAAAATTCAAATGCCATAGAACAACTAGTCACCGTCCCCACAAGAGGAGAAAATATACTAGATCTCATCATCACAAACATGGGGACAAAATGCTCCACACCGGAAGTATATCCCTCATTGGTGAGATCAGATCACAAACTTATCTCACTGGAAATCCACATCCCGCCCCCACCCCAGACAAAAAAGACCACAGTGAAGAACTTCTCTAAAGCCAACTTCACACTACTCAAGACTGGTGTGGTATCCTTCAAGGCCCTCGAGCCAGTGGAAACCACAACCCAAGCTGCGGAAGCCCTTACAAATGCCTTCTACGAACACCTCCAGGACTGCATGGATCAGGCAATCCCGAATAAAACCAAGACTCTTTCCACCAAGGGCAAACGTCCAGTCTGGTGGACCCCAGCCATAAACAAACTTTACAATAAGAAGAGAAAGCTGTTACATGATAGAGCAAAATCCATAAAAGAGAAGACACCCTTGATCATTATTAGTAAAAAAATACGAGCACTCATAAAATCATCCAAGGCCAACTTTGAGAGAAAAATTGCAATAGATTCAAAAGACAATCATAAGGCCTTCTTCAGCTATGTTAGAAACCTGGGTGGAAACTCCCAGATATGCGCAGAATTAGTCCAAAATGATACAAAAATCACTGAACCCACAGACATTGCCAACATATTGGCAGACAGTTTCAGTGCAAACTTCACCCCCCTCTCCCCCCCAAAAGGAGAGATAACTATCCCAGTGGAGTGTAGCCTCCCAGACATCTCAAATGTGCAGGTGAAAGCTGCTCTCTCTAAAGCTAAAAACACAGCATCAATGGGACCGGATGGTGTCCCCGGCTGTGTGCTACATGAACTCAACGAGGAACTAAACCCGCATATAAGGCAGCTGTTTAATCTTAGCCTTACCACAGGATATGTGCCCAAGGAGTGGCGTACGGCAACTGTGGTCCCACTCCACAAAGGCGGTACCTCTACGGACCCTGGTAATTACCGCCCCATAAGCTTAACAAGCCTGGTCTGCAAAGCTATGGAGAGGATCATAATGGAACTCATAAACAAAGACATAGGGGACTTGCAGACATTGGACCCGACCCAGTTTGGCTTTGTCAAGGGCAGATCATGCCTTTTGAACTTGGTCGACTTCTTCGAAACAGTCACCAAGGCTATTGATGAGGGAAAGGCAGTCCATACAGCCTACCTTGACCTTGCAAAAGCTTTCGACACAATACCCCACTCGGGTATTATAGAGAAACTTACCAGCTTAAATGTAAACCCATATGTCACAAGATGGGTTGCAAACTGGCTAAAGGACAGAACCCACAGGGTTAGAGTTGCTGGCGCCATGTCAGACTCCAAGCCGGTCACAAGTGGTGTCCCACAGGGCTCAGTCCTTGACCCCCTGTTGTTCGGCATCTACTTCTCAGAAGTACAGGCAAACATAGGAGGACTATGGCTGACAAAGTTTGCAGATGACTGCAAACTGGGCGCCATAGTGGAAAGTACATCGGACACAGATATCCTTCAGAGGGGTCTCACGGAAACTGATAACTGGTGCCAGAGCCATGGCCTGAAGTTAAATGCCAAAAAATGTGTAGTCATACCCTTCGGGAAAAACAAGGTAACCCCAAGCTACCATATAGGTGTCAATCCATTAAGCACAGAAGAGGATATCTGGGACCTGGGGACCCAGGTTGACAGTGGCCTTTCTTTTGACACTCACATTGCTAAAGTGGTTAGAAAGACCTTCTACATTGCCCACCTGATCATGAAGGGATTCACATCCAGATCAAGTGAGGTCATTGTTCCCCTGTACTCTTCACTTATCAGACCAATGATCGAGTACAATGCCCCATTCGGGATGTATCTCACCCGACACCTGCAGCAATTGGAGAGACCCCAAAAGTTCCTCACCAAAAGGATAAAGGGACTCCAAAATCTGTCATATGCTGCCAGACTGAAGAAACTCCAGCTCTATTCAGTCGCATACCGCCTGCTCAGAGGTGACCTGTGCCTGACATACAAGGCCATGTCCAACCCGGAATTAATGGACATGCTCCACCTCAAAAAATCCAAATCTACCAGATCCACTAGAGCAAGCGACTTAAACCTTAGCACGGATATGAATAGGGCATGCTGGAGGGATAGATTTGTCACCCAGAGACTCCCTATGCTGTGGAATAAAATCCCGGTCAATGTGAGGCAGAGCACCTCGCTGGCTCTGTTCAAGAGAAATCTTGACCGGTAGATGGGAGATCGTAGGTTTACCCCGGGAATCATCTCTGTGTCACTGCTGGACAGAGGCACAAAAAACTAATGGGCACAGTATTTTTTAACATAAGGGGTGGCGTAAGCCACAAAACTTTGGGCTAGGCTTATAAATGCCTTAGGGCAGATAGCCTAGTATAAACCTATGAACCTATGAATCTATGAACAATATAGTGCTTCTAGGCAGATGTGAGGACCTAAATCCTATTGTTTTAGAGTTGCTGATTTCCACAACCATACCTAGCCTCTTTAAATTCTCTGATTTAACTGTCATGGCCCTCAAGAATAAAACTAATGCAGGAATTATTTTGTTATCCCTTTTTGAATTGAGGGCTGGTCAAAGTGTCAGGCTCTGATAATGACTTTGATTATGTTAGTGGAAAAAATATAACAAAGGAGTTGACATTTACAGCTACAGCAAATATCGAACAACTGTGCAAATTGCTTATATTGTGTTACCGGTGGGATTTCACAGTGCAGTTGGGATTATCTCTTTTGCTAACAGCAAAATTACTAGCATAGTTTGAAATACAGAATGATCCTCATGTCCCAAATTCATTTCAGCTGGGGGTCTTAAGGTCCTTATGTTTTTTTGTTTTCTTTTGGATGGGGTCTGGGATGTAGGTTCTTTTGACAATACATGATAGATGGTCTTAATCCAGGTTTCTTATGAAGCACAAGAAATGTGGATGCCGGAAAATAGTTAATGAATATAGAGACAGAGGTTAAGATAAAGATTTAACAGTTCTATGTACAATGTGTACACCACTACTACTGCCATTTAAGTATATTTACATTACAAGGTAATTAGAATATTTAGTATATCAACCACATTATGCAGTATGAAGCAGATAAAACTGCTGTTTGCCTAGCTGTTTTCTAATGAAATGTGAATCATTAAAATAGTTTAATTCCTGTTTTACAGGAAAAATATGTTTTTTAAGAGAGAGATCATTGATCAGTGATGGTAAAGATGTTTATCCTTACCCCTAAAGTTGTGTAGTCCCAGCGTTATTATGTTTACAAAGGAAAGGGAAAGGATGCAGACAGACTTACTCCTTCCAAAAAGCTGTGTTTTGTATTCTTTGTTGTTGCCAATTATGTGCAATATAACTGTTTTATTTTTTCCAGTGGTAACAGTTCTGAAGAATCTTGACTTTGTTTAGCCAAATACATTATATAAGAAGCATTATATCAATATAATTTAAATATATCAGGTGGTGTTTAGCTAACTTTAGGTAAATAGTTTGGTTTAATAAAGAGCATTTTAGTAAAACATGAAAACAGTAAGCAAAATATCTCAGATTTGGCCAGGCACAGCGCAGTGTACCTGGTTCACTGTGTTTATAAGACCTCTTCACTTAAAGCCACATGTAACAGATAACATTTGACTGAGCCATTAAAGTCTTACTTCAGTTTTTACCTTGCAGTTATTGCCTGACTATGGATGGCATATGACATATGTGCCGGATGGGAACTCTTGTGTCATTTATTGTGTGGGTGTAGACTTGGGGGTGGGTTTGAGCTGATCATTTGCATATCAGGTATCTTTAATGCTCACCTGTAAAAGTAAAATGATGGATAATATGAGGAAATTGTGAAAGTAGAGACTAATACTTACACATATAGTATGTCTAACAGTAAGTACTGAATATGGTTACGTTGAGGTTTCCTATGTTAAGAAATGTTAATATTCATAAGGTAATAATAAGCTAAATTTATATAGTTATACAAATGTCTTATCTTCTGACCATTTTAACTAGTTATATAACATTCCTCTCATGTCTCTCTACTCTTATTCAGGCATAGCTCATAATGTATACTCTGTAAACACCATATCTCCCTTATCTCTTGCAGCTGATACATCCCTGCCTCAAAAAAATCTAAAGTGCTTCATATTCCCATTTCTGGAAACAGAATGAAACCTTAGTGATAAGAAACATCTCCATACTAAGAAACCCCCCCAAATGGATCACATACTGTAGAGTACGACTAAACTGGCATTTTATAACTTATCCAAATAGCCCTTAATCATATTGTTATTAAAATACCTTTGTAGACGTGTGCACTACTTGCAAACTCCCCCATAACCCCAGTATTATCCTGTCTAGATCCTTTGTTACTGAGGAATATACCTTTGACCAGCATATTTATTTAAGAAATAAATGATGAAAAAACTAAACCATTTTGCTAAGCCATAACTTGTAGTACAAGTTGTAACAACTGCTCTAAACTTAAACTAGCAGTAATTTAATGCAGATAGTGATATTTCATTAAACTCTGGTTGTACCCCTGCTCAGAATTCAAAAGTGAATATCTTCCCCTAATCTGACTAAAATATAACTACTAGACATTAACAAAATAAACTTTTACAAATAAGACAACAGTCTACATTATTATCTCTTACCTTGTCAGAGGCTGTCTCTCACAGATATTTTTATTAAACAAAACTCTAGTAAGTAGAGCTCACTCCATTCCCCTACCCTATCCCCATTTCCTACCTACCCCCACTACCTCTACTTTTACACTAACCTAAGTTCCAACCCACCTCAACTAGCTAACCAATCACCATCCTCCTTAAATGCCAATTATCTCCCTAACTCTACTATCAAGGCTATATTATCTCTAACTTCCTATCTAATTGGTCATCCCACATCATTAAATATATCTATAGTCACCTCAATTAGCTTACACTCTAAAGGCACCAGATTTATATTCCTCTGCCTAATACACAAAACACTACCAATACCATACTAATTGATAATGCTCCTACCTAGTCTAATTCATGTATTCTTCTTAACCTTACCTTCCTTACCCTTTACCAAAACCGCACAATTACAAACACCATCTCACCAACTAAGTTCTTATACTTCAAACCAAAACTCCTATAAACACCCTGAGAATAGTAGGCAGTCTCTTCCAGGACACTCCTTACCTCTATTACAAAACAAAACTACTCAGTACACCTCCAAAACACCAGAATTCATACCCCCTCAGCAAATCACCCACAAGCAAGTATATGCAATTACTACACAATATCAAAGTGATCTTTATAGATGGAGATATTCATCCTAATCCCAGACCTGATAATCACTGCTCAGATAAATATAAGAGTAAAAATCATACCATGCAAACCACACAACCCCCACTGCTCACTAACCAGTTAGCTTTCTCTGCTATAAATGCCAGAAGCATATGAAACAAAATTACTGAGCTACATGCTTGTATTGCCTGTCACAAACCCAATATCCTGGCTATAACTGAAATGTGGCTAAAGGCTAACATCAGTGATACTGAAATCCTGCCATCTGGTTATAATATAATATGAAACAACTGCAGTAAATGAAATGGTGGTGGTGCCACATTAATGTTCTCAAACCACTGCAATCTAACCGCATATAATGCTCCTATACAACAATTCAACAAAACTGATCTTCGTATTGCACTCCTAAAACTAAATAAACAGAAGCAGATATATATAATCATGTTATATATTCCCCCAGGTGACAATATCAACTTATTAGAAGAAATACTATAGTGAACCTTAGGTAATATCACTTATGAAACAATAATGCTAGGAGATGTAAATATAAATTGACTTGAACTTCTGTCAACTACCCCAAAATTTCGTATCAACTTATTTGGCTTTAAAACACTCATACAGGATCCAAACTATTTCATTAAAAACTTAAGTTATTTACTGGAATGGGTTCTCGTATCTGACCCCCCCCCCAAAAAAAAAAAAATTTTGTGAATCAGGTACCTTACCTAATTCTCTCAGTGACCACTCACAAGCCTATACTAAATGATATTCAAAAATATCACTAAACAACTAGCAGTAAAAAACATAAATAACCTAATTAAATTTAACCCAGACACATTCAATGCAATGTTCTCATCATTAAACTGACCAAAGACAGTGCAGCAAAGACACTTGGCTTGGGATCCAGAGTCTAGTACTCAGGAGGACAGGCTAGAAATGGTGTGGGAATTGGGGTGAGAGAGAGGCTTCAGAAGACAGTAAGGGATAACATCAGAATTAGTGACAGACTCATGGCAATCAGACTCCAGCTTAATGATAGGGCAGTATTCGTAAGCTCAGCCTATGTCCCACAGCAGGGTTGTGATAGCGAGTAAAAAAGTGCATTCATACAGCAGTTGCAGGACCTACTAGATAAAGTGGGACAACATGAATTGGTGTTGATAATGGGTGAATTGAATGCACATACTGGGACAGACAGAACAGGCTATAAAGACTGCCTGGGTCCAAATGAGTAGGGCAACTAGAATAAAGAAGGAGAGGCCATTCTAGATGTCTGTCTGGCACATGGCTTGATAGTAGTCAACACATGGTTCAGAAAGAAAGAGACAATCACAAAATCACATACAAGAGTGGCCAACGTGTAACTCAGGTAGATTTCCTCCTAGTAAGGAAAAGTCACTGGGGTAGAATCAATGACTGCAAAATCATGCCCAGTGAAACAGTAAACCAACAGTATAAACCACTGGTTGCCACAATCAGCTGCAAGCAAAGGTTATAGAAGGTTCTAAGGTCAACAGAGACCAGGGTGAAGATTTGGAATTTGACCGGAGAGAAAGCACAACAGTTCAAGGAATTAGTCAGTGCTCTAGCACCCTAAGAAGAGGAGGAAATAGGTGAAGTGGAAGAAGAATGGTAGCACCTCAAAACAGTATGTGTGAGGACTACATCTCAGATATGTGGCCGAGGCAGGTATGGAAATAAGTTACATAAGAAAAGCTGGTGGTGGAATGCAGAAGTCCAGGAAGTCATCAAAAGAAAGGAGGAGTGCAGGAAAAGTGGAAGATAGAAAAAACAGACCAGGCTAGGATGGAATACTGGTTGGCTAACAAGGAAGCTAAGAAAGGAGTTGCAATAGCAAAGAACAGGGCATTGGATGCACTCTACCAATGTCTGCAAAGAGACTAAGTAGGTGGCACAAATAAACTATATCAGGTTACAAGACAAAGAGAGAAAGATAAAGAAGATAGTCAGACACCCTTCATAAGGGATGGCCAGCAACAACCTGCTCACCAGTCCACAGGACATCACAGACCGATGGAAGGAATACTTCTAGCAGCTTCTGAATGAAGAAAACCCCATAGAAGCTGTATTACCCCAGACACAGCCTATGATGAGAGAAGAAGAGGAGTTCACCCTAGAAAAAGTAAGAACAGCATTAAGGTAAATGAAGTCAGGGAAAGCAGCAGGCTCAGATGAGGTCACATCAGATATGATAAAGATATTGGGTGAGATAGGGGAGAAATGGCTCCTGAAGGTACTCATAGCACTATGGAGAGAAAGGAGTATTCCAGGTGACTGAAGAATTAGCATACTTGTGCCAGTGTTCAAGAACAAAGGGGACACCCTCAACTGTGGGCAGTACAAAGGTATAAATCTCCTGTCAGACTGTATGAACGTTCTGGAGAGGGTGACTGATAAACAGATATGCAGAGTAGTAGAAAGCAAGATGGGAGGTGAGCAGTTCAGATTCAGATCAAGATGCAGCACAACTGACCCAATTTGTAGTGAGACAGATAGCTGAGAAGAAACTAAAAATGAGGAAAGATTTCAACTGGGCTTTCCTAGACTTGGAGAAAGCATATGAAATGGTTCCAAGAAAGCTGATTTGGGCAGTACTGCGGTGGTTCAAAGTTCCAGGGTCCAATGACTGAAGTACAAACAGTGTTTGGTCTCATAGAGGGGCTCTCAATGGGAGTGGGTGTGCACCAGGATTCAGTTCTGAGTCCACTGCTATTTGTACTGGTGATGGACTACATTAGCAAACAGGTTGGAGGTGACAGATCAACAAAGTTGCTGTACGCAGATTATGTGGCATTACAGGCAGACTCTGAGCAAGAACTTCAGCAAAGGATAGAGGCAAAGGATAGGGGTGAGGGGAAAGGAATACAAAACTGAAGGCACATGGAATGAAACTAAGTGCAGATAAGACAGTGGTAATGGCAGCAAATTTGAGGAAATCAGAAGAAGCTAAGAAGTGAGATAGAAGGGAAGAGACTGGGACAGGTTAACAGCTTCAAGTGTCTGGAAGGCATGATTAAGAAGGGAAGTCTGAATGAAGAAGTCAAAGCTAGAATCAGAGGGGCTGCAGCCAAATGGCATAGAGTGTCAGGTAAAGTGTATGACAGAAGAATGCAAAAGAAGCTGAAAATTAAGGTTTACAAAACAGTGGTGCAACCAGTACTACAGTATGGTACACAAACCTGGGCAGTAAAGGCAGAGCAGATGAGAAAGTTAGAAGTGATAGAAATGGAGTGCCTGAGAAGGGTGGTAGGATGCAGATTGTGGGACAGATGAAGAAATGAGGACATAAGAACAGAAGCCAAAGTACGCACAATTGCAGAAAAAATCAAAGAGAAGAGATTTCGGTGGTTCAGGCACACATGCAGAAAAGCAGAAGACAATCTGGTAAAAAAGATTTGGGACAGACAGGAAGAAGGTAAGAGGAAATGAGGGCATCCAGCAAAGAGATGGATGGATTGTATGAGAGAAGATCTGTGACAGTCAGGCATGAGTGTCGAAAAAAGGCAGGAGTGTGACAATTAATAGAGAGAGGTGGCAACCCCATGTAGAAAAAAAGAAATGGTAAGTAGGGGGTTGATGATAATAATGATGATAATTCCTCAACATTCTTAATAAATTCACACCCCTATGGACCAAGAGAATAAAAGTAAATTATGCACCTGGTTAACTAAGACTACTAGAAAATGTATGCAGAACAGAGACAAAGCTTGGAGAATCTGGCAAAAACCAAAGCCACTCAAAACCTCCAACAATAAAAGTACTCTGCAACCAGGCAAAAAAAATAACATTGGACAGAAAAAAGTGCTATAATAATTTCCAGAAAAGTTGTAAAACAGATCCCAAAAACTCTGGCCAACAATCAACAAAATACTTCAGCCTGGGCAAAAACATAATACCAACCCATCTCCAAATAGTACTGTCATGAATCTTGCAACACAATCTAATAACTATTTTATAGATAGCATAGCATAGAATCCATTGCAAAGGGTTTTAACTCAACCCACCTTGACTCAAGAATCTCAAGCTACTTCTACATTAAACCTTCAGACAGTGCCTACAATCGCTATCAAACATATATGCTAAACAAGCTAAAAGTATGCTCTACCTTTGTAGATAATTTACCAAGTGAGTTTCTAAAAATAGCAGCTAATAGCACAGCCTAATCCAGCTCCATCCTCATAAACAGATCTATACAAGAATCATATGTCATCAAGCTCTCGAAAAAGTCACACATCATTCCCTCCACAAAGGAGGTAACTCACCTGAAATCACAAACCTCAGACCAATAGCAATACTATCCCCACTTTCAAAATTGCTGGAAAAATGTGTCCATAAGTGACTTTTACAATATCTTACACAGAAACAACTTTTAACCTCAACCCATCATGGTTTTCCACCATTCCCATAGTACTAATACAGCTCTACACTCATTCATGGAAACAGTCAATAAAGTCAGGGATAGTGACACATTTGTATCTGCATTATTCCTTGATCTATCAAAAGCCTTTGATACTGTTAGCCACACAAAACTTCTAGCAGAAATGTCATCATTAGGCCTTACAGCAAATACCTTAAACTGTTTTCAGAGCTATCTCAAAGACAGATTTCAATCAGTAAAATGGCAGAACATTCTACCCCCTTTCTCCCTGTAAATACAGGTGTCCCACAAGGCTCAATCGTTGTACCTTTACTGTCTAACATATTTACCAACTCACTCCATACATGCACACAGCATGCCTCCTTTATACAACATGCTGACGATTCAACACGTATACGCTGATCAAACAATCCAAGTTATCTGCAGTAAATTACTCAGTAATCCTTCACTGCTATGGAAAAATTGTTACAAAACTATCACTTTATCCTTAATCCCAACAAAACCAAACTGCTACTATTTTTCCCCACAACAAAGTCCCATGAAAAAAACAGCTTCAAAATATGTTCCCTCAATCGCAGCAATATTGAACTAACCTTGCAAACAAAGCTGCTAGGAATGATAATAGATGACATTCTTATATTTGATTACCAAATACAAAATGCCTTAAAAAATAGGTCTACTCTACAGAGATACAAACTTCCTCACACCCTACCTCGAGAATAACACTAGCAGAAACGTATCTCCTTCTTCCTCTTCTCTATGGTCCCATCTTCTCACAAATCTCCAAAAATCAAATATTCATTAACTGGAACAATGTTATAATAAAATTGCCAAATTTGCTACTAGTGCACAATACCATATCCATCATTGTACTGCACGAAATGTCCTTATCTAGCTAGAACTATCCAACTACCTAAACTATACTCAGTTACTCACTGCATATAAGATCACAACTATCCTGACGTGTACTGCTATAAATGCAACAATACAAAAATATTCATCCAGTCGCTCTCTGAGATCAAATGACAAAAAGCAACTTACTATCTATATACAAAACAGATCAGCAGGATGTTTCCTTTACTCCTACTCTGTTGCTAAAGTCTGGCATTCCCTTCCTACTACTATTAGAACAGCTACCTCTTACCAATCCTTCAAACTCTGTCTAAGAGACCACTTAAAAAGGAATGGATGTGCTCCTGCTCTACACCAAGATAACCATCTACTGCTCTACTTAAAGCTCAGATCTACTTTTGACCCCTTATCCATGAAAAAAGTCCCATCACATTTCTCTTAATGTGTACAGCCACTTTATTTTCTTCATATTTCCATTAACTCTTCTTAAACTGCAATATATCCACATAAAAACTCACCCCTGTATTTCATGCATCAGTGAAAACTCTATCTCACAACCTCTATTTGTATCTAATATATATATATATATATATATATATATATATATTTAAGCAAATTTCTAGCATGGTTTTATTGTTTTACTGCATTCCATACAACTCTCTTCTCACAATACTTGGATAATATCCCTATCTTCACTAGTACATCTGAAACTAAGAACCCCATAACAATCTTAGACTCTCATGTCAACAAGTAATTTCATTCTATCACACCTATCATATTGCCTCTCTATTATGTAAATATTTGACTCTATGTACCCAGTTTATCTGTACTTTTGTAAGTATTTGACTCTATATGTTAGTGTTTCAAATGTAATTTTGTATTTACTGTTAAGTCTCTATGTATTACAGTGTGAAATGTGATCTATACTTGGAGCTTTTCTCCCCAGGCCTCTACTGAAAGTGGGTACATATCCAGACAAACTATCCTGGTAAACAAATGTCAAATAAAATAAATAAATAAAATTAGCTGTTTGGGAAGTTTATTTAACTGATAAGTGGTGGTCTAGATGTAAATGTATTTTATGTGTGTACACATGGAGAATTCAGTATTACCCTTGATTTCCTTTTGTGCAGCATGGAACAAAAAAAAATATTTTCAAGAGTATGAAGCAGAGACTTCATTGAATGATGGGTGTAGCATCGCCAACAACTGAGTAGCAGGGATGGTGGTATCTGGATGCAGAGGTAATATTTGGTGTTTGGTTATTGTTTACTGCTTTCATGCTGTCTGTTGCTCACATGGTAATGGGCTTCCAGTTGTGCATTGGTTGTCTAGCCTACTTTTAACTTGCCTACATTTCTCTCTTTTCCAACAGAATGCTCTTTTAGTTTTAATAAAATATGGCTAATATATCATAGTGGGGAGGTCTCTCTGGGAATTGTGAGACCCTATAATGTAAGCCCTGACACTTCAGAAATTAAACTGCAGCTTTAATAACTAACAAAAAAGCCCAGTGTGAGTGCTGCACGATTAAAGTGTAGAATACACTGAGCCAGCATAGTTTCAAACTTGCTTATGTCTTTTGAAATAAAATGCACCACGTTAACACACAAACATACATTTATTCAAACCAAAAATAAAAATGGTTAGCGCTTTCACAACTACACTAGTTGCTTCATCACAGGTCTGATGAAGCAACTAGTGTAGTTGTGAAAGCGCTAACCATTTTTATTTTTGGTTTGAATAAACGTATGTTTGTGTGTTAACTTGGTGCATTTTATTTCATTTTACGTATCTGTTTTATGCACCTTGTTTTTACCCTGAGTCGTTCATATTCTTTTACTTATGTCTTTCCCTCTATTCATACTTGTAGATTTGAAACTCTAAGGATTGCAGTCAGGGTCCTGAGAAATTCAGTGGTCATTAACAGGTCAGAGGCGAGGTGGTACGGCATGGGATATATAGCTCATTAGAGAGCCATACAGCAATCAAGATTGCCTGCTGAAAAAATAGATCTCATTCAGTGTTGTTTAGATCACCTTTATTAATGAATGCTTCTGAGTCAAGGGGAGGGATCCAAATGTCAAAAGGAGCTGAATGTCCTCATGCTTCTCATACCACCAACACATGCATGATTTCCTGCACTTTACGATATAAAATATGAAAAAAAGCTAAATAACCAGTAAGTCATCGGTATATGTGTGTACATTTTGTGTGTGTGTGTGTGTGTGTGTGTGTGTGTGTGTGTGTGTGTGTGTGTGTGTGTGTGTGTGTGTGTGTGTGTTCATATATTTGTACAGTTTCAAATGCAGTGGCTTGATTATATTCTCTTAGTTAAATTTATGCTATCCAAAGTCCTTCCTGGTTTTGGTAAAGAGGAATAAAACTACATTTTTATTCTGAAAAGGCTGAGAAGAGTTAAATTATCAACCCAGAAACAAATGAATGAAGAAAATAACTGCAAGAATGCTTCTTAGCCCAGATCTGCCTCATTGGTAAGACTAATGCCTATTCCCCCCTGCACAGTTTGCTCAGCTGCATCCTTTCGCCCACGTTTATAGGATTTTTGAAAAGCAGAGCTCTCATGTAGTTGTCAAGAAAGCCAAGTCTGCTTAACTTACTACTTTTGTATGTTTCATAGACACGAGACAGTATATTACCATATAAATGAGATGAGGTCTTCAGTAATTGCTAGCAAAATAACAGGTCGTAGCACACTAGAAGTCTTTATTGATGTATTATTTAATTCAAATATTTTCTCTAAATCTATGAATTTTCATTATACCTATTCAGCACTGTTCATGTGTTTAATTTAGAATTATTTAAATCTATAGCTGTGTGTTTAATTTAACACTGAAGTCAGACTTCTCATTTTGTGAATTATGTTTTATATTCCTATTTCACACATGAGTTGTTTACAGTTTTTTTTCATCTGACAGTCTGTTTTCTTGGTCATTTGTTAATGGGATAAAATGAAAATTGAAATTCTCAGTGGCTGAGATTCTGTCTGATTGTGAGAAATAATTGGTCATTTTTTGCTATCTGGTTTGCTTTCCAAAATTTTGGGGACAAATTTAAATTAATGGGTATGTTCCTTTATGGCTTGATGGGCATGTTATAGCTGCAAGGTGCATTGCACTGCAAATACTGACATGCTTCTCACATTGCATAGTGAATTATTTTCAGCAAGCAATAAATAATAAACGGAGACTGACATAAATATTTATGTGATGGCAGATTGTTGCATTCTAGCACGTCATCTAGAGGTGAAGCATGGACAGTTTTCTGAACAAGTATATCTTCTCTGACTTTTTCAAATAATTTATATTAAAATTATTTCATAATTTCAGATATTAAACTCAGATAGTTTTGTAGACTGCAGTATTATACTGAACGTTATTTTTTTTTTCAGTGATGATGAGGTAGAAAGCAGTAACAGCTCATATAACTAGATAGATTACAAAATGATAGTTCTATGGCTCCCTAACAAGACATTCCCCAGGATTCAGCAAGTTCTGCACAGCATGCAGGAATAGTGCAGGAGCTGCTGGAGGCAATATGGCTACCGTGAGATCCAGGAATAAGCTCCCAGGATGTGCACAAGTGCTCCTGCACTATTCCTACACAGACACAGCTCCTATATGTAAATTACCCCATTTGCAGGTGAAAACCATGCAAATGAGGTGAATTTGTGATCCAGGAAGCTGGCAGCTGGTCGTGCAGGGCTAGTGTAGTCTGCAGAAATGTAATCAGTTAGTAACAGAGTACATTTCTGCAAACTACAAAACGGAGCCATGACAGCCCCAAATAAAGAGTGTGTATAATGTGGAAAGCATGTCAATGGCCAAAATATATGGCCATTGGCATGGAAAACAGTTGAAAAAATAACTTTTATTTTTTTTTAGCCAATTTCAGCTGTTTAAGCATAGGGCAGCAGTGGGAAAACAGGATCGGGACGAAAATAAAAAAAAACTTGAAATAAGCATTCTATCCAAAATCACAATTTTGCCATTATACTCAATGGCAGGCAGAAGACAACATGGCCATTGAATAGTTATTGCTAAGGGAGGAGGCTCAGTGTCAGACTTGTAAGTACGCATTAGCAGGCAGTCCTATGCAAATGAAGGGAATGATACTGAATCCCAAATCCCTCTTCATGACTATCCTGCACCCAACCGTGGTGGTTCAGGAAGACCATGGTGCAAGCCTAAGAGCTAGCTAACATCATAGAGGGATGTGTCAGGCATACTGTAAGCTTATTGGAGCCCTGTGGCTCAGGTTTGCCCTTTGATTAACAGAGCTAAGCAAGGGAGTGTGTCTGAAGCTGCCAAGCACACATTACATTGCCTAACCAGGTGTGCACGACGCACACCGTGTTTTAAAGGGAAAAAAAAGTAAACCAGGAAATAGCAGCTCCGTGCACATCTGAGCACTGTGTTTGTGTGGCACACCCCTGGGCTTAAACAGGAAGGCAATGGGAAGGGAAAACAGCAGTAGGAAGGTAATCAAGGAGAGCTAGCATAGCTGGCAGGTGAAATGTACCAGAATCAGCCAATTACACAGGCAGCAGCCCAGCCCAGCCCACAACTATAAACTATGCAAACACCTTTCCCTCTGGTTTTCACACAAACTCTACACCACAGGTGTACACAAGCAGGGAAATTTTATCAAACAAAAGCAACAAAATGATAGGGGCTGTAGCAGCTATCATAAATCAACATGTGGAAGAGGCTGAGAGTGGTGAGGATGAGAATGCTGACAACCAACCCACAGTGAGGAGAAGGAGAAAAGTGTAGAGACCCAGGGTAACCTACCAGGGGCTACATGAGCTGGAGATAGTGGACAGCTATAGGGTGGACAGGGACCTCCTAAAGCAAATTGTTGAGCTGTGCTGGCCACACCTCACACACAGAACTAACAGAGGGGAACTCATCCCAGTGGATACCAAGGTATGTGTAGGCCTAAGAATACTAGCCACAGGTACCTTCCAGAGGCAAACTGGGGATATCATGGGGATCTCACAGGCATCAGCAACCAGGGTACTCCACCAGTTCCTGGATGCTATGTCAGCACATGCTGGTGAGCACTTATATTTCCACAACAGCTATGAGGTGTTGACCAGCAATATCCGTCTCTTCCACCAAACAGCAGAATACCCTGAGGTAGTGGGTGCAATAGACTGCATGTACATACACATCAAAGCACCATCTGGTGAGGGGGGTAGGGTCTACATCAACTGCAAGGGCTTCCCCTCCATCAACTGCCAGGTCGTGTGCAATGCCCAGGGCGTTATAATGAA
Source organism: Protopterus annectens (assembly GCF_019279795.1). Taxonomy (NCBI): domain Eukaryota; kingdom Metazoa; phylum Chordata; order Ceratodontiformes; family Protopteridae; genus Protopterus; species Protopterus annectens. The sequence continues at coordinate 941,989,076 of NC_056737.1, read as the reverse complement.
TGTGTGTGCTGGCTGTCCTGGAAGCTATCACGACTCCCACATCTGGGATATGACACAGATGTACCAGAGATTTGCCAGTGGTGACATCCCTTATGGCCACCTAGTGGAGGATTCTGGTTATGCACTGGAGCCATGGCTGATGACACCCATTAGAAATGCACACACACCCGAACAAGAACTCCATAATGAGGCACATGCACAGACCAGAATTGTAACAGAGCATGTGTTTGGGATGCTCAATTCACAGTTCCAGTGCCTGGACACATCCGGTGGAGCCTTGCAGTACTCACCTGTTACATGTACCCAAATTGTCATCTAATGTGCCATGCTACACAATATGATCCTGTGGAAACAGCTGCAGCAGGGACAGCACAGGGCAGGGCCACACAGCCCCCCACCATTGCCAAGGCCTGCACAGGCACAAAGTGACTCAGAGGAGGAACAACCTGAGCCTGCTCCAGTAGGCAGAAGAAGGCTTGCCCAGTATGCCCAGGCTGTGGCAAAGAGGCAGTGCATAGCACATACACTGACATGGTAGGAACCCAAGGAATGACACCTCTCTCTGACTCACACATACAGTAAAAGGGATGCCAAACATGACACTACTTGTGCTAAACCATGTATAGGGAGTGCACTATGTGCATCCAACATAGTCAGCCCTCCAGCACCATCCTCAATACTGGCACAGCCACAGGGTAAGTCACTCTCCTTATCAGTTGCCAAATGGAGTAGTATGTTTTGTTACTTGTATCTATGGTATGGATGTGAGCATGCAAGGGAATCGGGTGGCTGAATGGGATGCCAGCAGATAGTAGACACCTATAGTGGCAGCATGAGATCTGTAACAAATACTGGTGTCACCATAGTAGCCAGTACTAGACAAGGTGACACAGTTCACTGCAGGAAATGTGGTGGGCCACATGTGTGTCCATAGGACACACGCATGCCAATCAGGGAGGCTCACATACCCAACAACAGTCTCAGCCAGCAGGAAAGGCATAGACAAACACAAACAAAGGCTGTGTTAAGGCCTCTGACTGATAGCTATGGAGAACATCCCCCCTTCAGACCTATGCAGACAGACTACAACATTTCAGGCAGTGGGATGTTAGTTCTGTAGGGTAAGAAGTCTGAAACTGAAATGTAGGTCAATCAAACCTAAGACCTGTAGTACACTGATATGTCTCTAGTCAGCATGATAGGTCAGAATACAGAATGAAATGGAGTACCTGAAATACCAGTCAGGTGTGTCCCCCAATCCTAAGTAGAAATGTAGTAACATGTATGTATAGATATAATAACAGTGGAGCACAGATTACCTGAGCTGGCCAAAGTAGCCAGATAGATTGTAGCATGTGTACAATATGCAGGGCTGCGTGTGTTAGGTTGGTGTGTGTTGCATATTGTGTGTGAGAGTAGTCAGTATGTAGGCATGGTGATGTTTGTCCTGGTGGCCATTGGCCAGTATTGCTGATGACAGGGCCAAGTTCTCACAACTGTAGTGCCAAAAACAATGCATCCCAGAAAAACACATTCCAGCAGTAAACCATAGTAGATGTTTGGAAGTAATATGTGTCACCATCTGAAAGATGGACATGGCATGAATGTGGGCCCAGACATACAAACAGTACACAGGGGAAGTACCCCAGACAGAGAGTGTATAATATGTTACTGTCAAATGGACACACCTTTGAAATTGTACATACAGGTTAGCAGCACGCTAGTTGGGCTTGTAGTAGGGAATACCAATGTCGTCTGGCCAAACACTGTCAGAACACAAAGGTCACAGGTATGAAGTATTGACAAACAGCTGATGTCCCTGCACAAGCCAGCATAAGTGGAATGCCCCATGCATATCTGTGAGTCAGATGCAAGTAGTGTCCGTAGCACACATGTACCCAGCTCACTCCACCATCACCCACAGGTACCACACCAGTCTTATCCCTGCTGTTGGGAATGAATACAATATGACCCCCACCTCTGTATGGCAATAGCCAAAGAATGCAGCATGCAGAACAGTTGTCCCATGCAGATCTGTCCCTAGCTGTAAGCAGCACCCTGCCAGCATTCACACCACTGGCTCAATAATGACAGAATGTATTGGCATTAACACCTTGCACACCTACCCTGTCACCCCAGGGGAATATAGTGTATTGCAGTCCGGGACTGTAGGAGTGACACAATGCAATGGCCTGCTACAGCTGGCCTGTATCACTACCAAAGGGCCTACAGTCCTCTGCCAAAGACCTGTGTCTCACCCGTACTGCCAATGTATGTTATGTCATGGACTCTCAAATAACAACATAACAAAGTCCACAGAACCCAAATGCAAGGCCATGTGGACAAATCCCAGTAACATGTCCACCATGTCCTACTGCATGAACTGTGGACCAACACCAAATTACTGCTGGATGAGGTGATAACAATAGGAACTTATCAGATAATGTTTGGCAGAGGATAGAATAATAGGGGGTAGGAGCATGGGTGGCATGGATTGTGTGAAGTCCGAAACTCAGACGTGCACATACTATCCCTGCATGCAAACACATGAATGGGTAGCTACAAACCTGCTCATAAACCACAATGTGAAGGGGAAATGTCCAGAAGTATGACACCTGCCTCTGGGTAATTCGTGTGAATCTGTACAGCTGTGAGGAATGGCCAAAGCAGGATATGGCCATACTGTCACGTCAATGGATCTACAAGCATGGGCTCCTCAGCCTCCACTGTACCAAGGTGCTGAACCATTTACACAGACCCAGCAGCAAGTGTCTGCAGCTTCCCCTCCAGAATGGCATGATTGTGCAAGAATATGTAGGCTGCAGACCACAATACTGGACACAGCTGCATTCACCATGTGTGCCCCAGGACATCACTGCAAGCAAATATGTATACCTGACAGTACTTCATAACATAAAACATCACAGTGTAAAATGGTACATATGTCTGAATATCTCTGCTAACACAAAGACCATGTAGCAGAAGTAGCACAGACACAATTACCTACAGTAACCCACTATCCTTTGCCCATTCTGACCCCATATTGTCAACCAATCTACAGATATCCACAGAAACAGGTTGCTAGCTGTAGGTGTAGAACACAAATGCCTGCACTGGAGTACAACCTACCTGGAATGGATTCACACATTCAATACAGAAGGCCATACTGGGCATGCTCCCACACTTATACTGGGCATGCTCACACACTTGCAGAAATGAAGTCCATGTCTGGCAACAACAGTGGACTATACATATCTGACAGTCACAGATGTTTGTGCACACACTCCTCAGTACACACCAGTCATGCTTTGCACACACATTGGATATGAATACACACATATATCCAAGGACAACATACTATAAAAGGCCAAAATTACACATACATAGATGTGTGGAAGAGAGTGACAGACAGTGACAAAGAGCATCCCATCATGAGGCCTGTCCCAACCAGCACACATCCAATTTGCTAAAACCACATGATGTGCAAATGTCAATCACTATAGACATTTGTCTCTGGTGTCCCTCAGCACTATAGTGTCTGTGGTGTTTGTGCTAACAGTGTAACATGACTGTACAAGTCAGTAGTCATCTAGCAGTTGTATGCAGGTACCTGTGGAATATAAATGCGTGTGTGCCTGAGTGTTGTGTCTGCTTCTAGATTAATGGGTTATGGCCCATGCAAACACACTGCACTCCCCATTGCCCTACTATGGCAAGCCTGCTGATGTCTTCACCTTGAAGTACACCTTTGGGGAAGGAGTAGCCCTATAAGCTCCGTGGCACATGTTTTAACTGGGTAATGCTGTAGTGTGATGTACTACTTAGGTAGGAGTTCTAATCCCAGACATAGCAACTGTGTGTGTGTGTGTGTGTGTGTGTGTGTGTGTGTGTGTGTGTGTGTGTGTGTGTGAGTGAGTTTGTCTGTTTGTTGTTTGTCTGTGTAGGGATCAATGCTATTGAAGCCATTCACACTCACTTCAATTTCAAATGCCCTACTTTGGCAGTGCTGCTGATGTTATCCACTTTGAAATACACCTTTGGGGAAGGAGTAAACCAGTAATCTCTGTGGTACATCCTATAACTGTATAATGCTGTAGTGTGATGTACTAGTTAGGAAGGAGTTCTATTCTCAGACATGGCAACTGTAGAACTTTGTGTGTGTTTGTCTGTGTAAGGATCAATGCTTTTGAGACCATTCACAGTCACTACAACTTCCATTGCCTTACTTTGGCAAGCCTGCTGATGTCATTTTCCTTGAAATACACCTTTGGGGAAGTAGTAGCCCAGTAATCTCAGTGGTGAGTCCTATAACTGTGTAATGCTGTAGTGTGATGTACTAGTTAGGTAAGAGTTTTATTCCCAGACATGGCAACAGTAGAACTTTGTGTGTGTGTGTGTGTGTGTGTGTGTGTGTGTGTGTGTGTGTGTGTGTGTGTGTTTATCTGTGTAAATGCTTTGAGGCCATTCACAGTCACTCTACAACTTCCATTGCCCTACTTTGGCAAGCTACTTTCATTCAGTTCACTTCACTTTGAAACTCACTTTAAAATAAAAAGTGGCCTACAGTAGCAGTGCATCCCATAGTGCAACTTAGTAGTATATATATAGACTGGTACTATTCTACCAGTGATATTGCAACAGTTACACTCTGTGTGTGTGTGTGTGTGTGTGTGTGTGTGTGTGTGTGTGTGTGTGTGTGTGTGTGTAAGGGTCAATGTTTTTGTGGCCATTCTCAGTCACTAGGCACACTTAAAAATGGAGAACATCTATATCTGTGCAGTAACAGAGACCTGATCCAAGGCTCCATAGAGCACCCCTGCAATACCAGGTACAGCTCTCACCACACCTGTCGGCCACCAAACCAGGACCAAAACAATAAAAGTGGAGGAGTGTCCATATTCACCAAGGATATTCACACCACCAGGCTACTTGCCCAACAGAATGTGTCTGAAATACCCCCAGTGCAACTAACACTAGGTCAGACTGCAATCCATATTTTATAGCTTGCTACAGATCCCCCACCATGCCCCAAGATTCCCACTACTGCTTTTGAAACATACTGGGAAATATTATGATACAACCAAACATCCTAATACTGGGTGACTTACACTACCCTGCCATTAACTGGGAAAAATACATGTGTACTAACATGTGTGCCCAATGGTTCTTGGAAGTCATAATTCCCAATGCCCTGGATCAAGTAACCCATAGTCCCACCAGGGGCTCAAATATCTTAGACCTGGTCATTACCAACATGGAAAATCAATGCTCCACACCTATGGTCATCCCATCGGTTGTCAGGTCTGCCCATGAGCTAATCACCCTTAACATCCACATCCCTCCCCCACACCCCAGTAAGGAAACCTCTGTAACACACATCCCCAAAGCCAACATCATGCTGCATATGTCAGATGTGACTAACATCATGGCACCCATGCAGATGAGAACTGAAAGGCTGACTGCTGAATCCTACATGAAGGCACTATACGAGCCCATCCACTCGTGCATGAATCATGCCATCTAATATAGAACCAAGACACTCCCCACCAAGAAAAGGAAGCCAATATGGTGGCCCCCACCATAAACATACTATACAACAAAAGGAAGAAACTGTTGCAGAACTGGGGAATTTCCAGGATGCAAAATACTCCCTTACCAGCCACAGTACGAAGCTGAGATCCCTCATAACATCCACCAAAGCTATTTACAAATATAATATAGCCAAAGATGCCAATGACAACTGGAAGCCGTTCCATAGCTATGTCAAGAATCTAAATGGCAATGCCCAGATCTGATCTGAGCTACAACAGGATGGTATTAAATATATACTGCTCCCAAGGATATTGCCAATATCCTGGCAAATTGATTCAGTGCCAACTGCACCCCCCTCACACCCCCAAAAGGACCCATCTCAACACTGAAAGATTGACAGATTCCAATAATAATGGCCACATAGGTAAAAACCACACTCTCCAGAGCTAAGACAAGAGCAGCCATGGGGCCAGACAACATCCTGGGCTGTGTACTACAAGAGATACAAAATGAACTGGCACCTCACCTACATGCCATGTCTAATCATAGCTACACCTCAGGCTTTGTGCCCACTGCGTGGTGCACAGCTACAGTTATCCCAGTCCACAAGGGGGGATCCACCTTGGATCCTGGGAACTACAGCCCCAGCAGTATGACGTGCTTGATCTGCAAGGCCATGGAATGTATTATCATGGAAATTAAAACAAAGACATTGGCAACCTGCAAACACTGGATCCCAACCAGGTTGGGTTTGTGAAGGGATGATCATGTCACCTCAACCTGATTGGCAACGGTGAATCTGTCTCCAGAGCTGTGGACGAGGGTAAGGTTCACACAGCCTAAACGGACCCCGCCAAGGCCTTTGACACCATTCCCCCTCTCTGGAATCATAGATAAATGTTTTAAGCTGGCCATAATCCCTATGTCACCTGATGGGCTGCCAACTGCTATACTGACAGAACCCACACTGTAAATGTAGATGACACCAACCCCAGCCCCTGACAAGTGATAGTTGGAGTACCTTAGGGTTCAGTCCTGGTACTGCACTTGTTTGGCATCTACTGCTCTGAAGTACAGTCCAACAGTAAGGGACTCTGGCAAACAAAGGTCACAGATGACTGCACACTGGGAGCCAATATTGAATCCCCACATGATGTGGATATTCTACAGAAGGGCCTTACAGAAAGAATAGTTATCCCCTGGGGAGGGGCATGTACCTGTGTGATAAGAGACTTAGGGAGGCTCTATGCTGACCATGAACAATACATGCTGGAGGGATATGTTCCTAACCCACAGACTCCCCAGACTCTGGAATAGACTTCCCATACATGTCAAGCAGAGTGCCTCTTTGGCCCTCCTCAAAAGGAACCTGGATGATTGGATGGGTGATAGGAAATTGACACCGGGGATCATATCCGTTCCTCTGCTAGACAGGGGTTCAGGGAAGTAAATATTGTGGGAAGACATAGCCAGAGAATTGTCATGTCTAGGCATGTATAGGCCCTAGGGCTGATAGCCTAGTACCAACCTATGAACCTATGACCTACACTTTCCATTGCCCAACCATGGCAAGGCTGCTGATGTCATTTCCTTTGAAATACACCTTTGGGGAAGAAGTAACCCAGTAATCTCCATGGCGTGTGCTATAACTGTGTAATGATGTACTGTGATGTACTAGTTAGGTAGGAGTTCTAATCCCAGACATGGCAAGTGTAAACATTTGTGTGTGTGTTTGTCTGTGTAGGAATCAATGCTTATGAAGTCATTCACAGTCACTACAACTCCCATTGCTTTACTTTGGCAAGCCTGCGGATGTCATTCACTTTGAAATACACTTTTGGAGAAAGGCTAGCCCAGTAAGGTCCATGGCATGTGCTGTAACTGTGTAATGATGTAGTGTGATGTACTAGTTAGGTAGGAGTTCTTATCCCAGACATAGCAACTGTGAGACTTGATGTGTGTGTGTTTGTCATACGTATCCTGTATGGAGGTAGTTGAGAGTGTGTAACAACAGGACTCATTGCGGAGCGGATTTTGCAAATTTCTTATATGGTGGACCTGTTATATGTCACAATGTCTACCTTACAAGGATAACAGATGTCAAACAGCAGAGAGGCTGGGGTAGACAATCCATACCCCTACATGTGACATCATGGCTTGGCAAACAATATAGGCAACCCTTGTATTACCCAGAGAACACTTTCCACCCATGTCTCATACACAAACACACTCATCTAGGGAACAACCACTATGTTGGTAGTTCCCTGCATATTGCCCAAAGATAGTAACCATGGTGTGATTGCAGTGGACTACAGAGGACATGGCACCCTGTCCCATCCCTACAATAGGCAATTCATTGCATACAGTGCTTCTTTGCTATGTTCCCCAGTGGACACCTGCAACAACTATAGAGCCAGCAAATGTAACCCACAAAGGACGTACCATGCCTTATACACATGCCCTGTATGGACAGATGCCACTGACACCAGGGAATACCTCTATCATGCTGTCAATGTAGGTGCAGGGTAAACCTGGTGTCCATTTCCAGTTCTCACCACATGAGGTCAGGAATGGCACATCTGATGATAACAGTCTGTCTACACAACATGCCCCAGACACCCCAGGTACACTTCCACATGTCACAGAACATGCATGTGGGATGTGTGCACATCCCAGACACCGTTCATGTTATGGAATATAGAACACATACATAGCAAGCATTGCACAGCACTGGCCACCCACAATAATAACCCAGATGACTGGATGGTGAATACAATACCCACCTGTGTGGGCCAATCTAGACACTACACCCCTGAGCCACACTGCAGACCATTGACATGTGGCCTGATGCTGAGGTATACCCTTTACCTAGCCTTGTATAGCCTTCTGGTACAGTCAACCACTACACACCTGTGAAGCAATGCACCCATGCATGTCAGTACTGGCAAACCTGTGTGTGTGTGTGTGTGTGTGTGTGTGTGTGTGTGTGTGTGTGTGTGTGTGTGTGTGTGTGTGTGTGTGTGTGTGTGTGTGTGTGTGGAGTATAATGATTTGGATGCCATTCACACTCCCTACACCTCTCATTGGTCTACTGAAGCATGCCTTCTGATGTCAGACACCTTGACATACCCTTTGCCCATATATATCATCCTGATAACCCCTGTGATGCATGTGATACCTGTGTATTACTGTATTGTGGCAAACTAGCAGTTAGGAAGTCTAATCCTGACCCTGCCAACTGTGATAATGTGTGTAAGTCCCTGAGACAGTGTGGCTGTGTCGACCTTGACACCTGTTCATGTGGACAGGCATGTGTACTACACCTACCTTATCCCTTCTTTATCACTGTTGCTGATGTCGCTCACCATCGAATATACCTTTGGACAACTCCCCAACATATAAGCTACAATAACTAGATAGACACGATAGCAATACATAGTCAGGAAGGGGTTTGAAACCCTGTACTAGTAAGTGTGTGACACAAACATGCTTAGTTTTTACTCTCCCACACCCTCTCTGTCTTACTTTGTCTCTGTCTGTCTCTCTCACTCCCTCTCTGGTGGATGTGGAGAAGTACACCTGCTTTGCTTAGACAGCAGCTTGTGTTTTTTAAGTGGTGCTCATGATCTGCTGATGGCCTCTGCATGAATTGCAGCCCCCCACTAGCTGATTGCATGTGGAACAGCTGTTGTAACATTCCCGTAGCCAGTTGCATGAAAACACACTCTTATAACTAGGAACATCATGTGGGTGTTGGCCCTTTTCATTCACTGTGAGCAGGACTTCATGTCGGTGTTTGGCAAACAGCATCACAGATGGTCTTGGGATATACCTCTAACAACATACACTGTGGAGACAGGCCAACAAACAGGAGGGGGATGTTCCAGACATAACTACAGAATGTAAGTGTTGCTCTTCTGCATTTGGAGTAATGTTGGTTTACCAGGGTTTGTGTGGATATGGCTGGTCTACATGATTTAATACCTGTCATGACAGTGTTATGTGTTTGAGGAAACTCTCACCTGTAGGGTTATCTGTGGACTGGCCAGTGTTTGGAGTCTTATGTTTCTTGTGTTACTCACTGATCATCTATCTTAGAACTGCAGAAGCATAGTCTGAGGATTGCAGTCAGTATATGGTGACAGCCATGAGAGTTACTGACTTCATATCCCTCATAGGACATATGTCACAACAAACCCTGTTACAACAGTAAATGCATGAGGTTATCACAGCAACATGCCAATATTGGCCCAGTGTTTGTGCCTCAAGCCACAAGTCTGTCAACCTTTGTACATATGTCATGCAGTAAGAAGTGAATATGTTCTGTACACCATTATTTATTGACATTATGCTTGATAACAAGACAGATATCAGACTGCCAGACATGTTATATATAGTAGGGGTTATATTTGAGGGCATAACCTGGCAATTCTGTGGTTGTGTGTACAGTAGTGAGGTCTGTGTACTTATGGTGATTGTTGACAGTATGTGTATTGCGAATACTTACCTTGGCCTGTGTACAGACTGTGTACAGACTGTGGTAGATGTCATTGTTCTTGGTCCTGTTCTATCCGATGTTACATGCTGCTTCAGTGTATGGTACCTTATCAGCTCACATGTTTGTAGGGCCAAACACACACATGTCCCATACACAAACAGGCATTGGACCACGTTGTGTCATGGCACAGTATATGTAGGGTTAGTGTGTGAGTGGCACATGTGAAGATGGCGTTGATCAGACAATCCATATAGTATAATATTAAGCTTGCTTACCATATGTGGCTGTGGCTGTGTTGACATTGGTTGTGGGTATGCACTTTCACACAGGTGTCTGTTACTCTGTGCTGTGACATGCCTGTAGAGCCTGCTGTATTTGAAGGTACATGTGTATTCCCCCATTAAAAATGTAAGCCAGTGTTGTGGCAGTCTGCCTGTAGTTTGCACAGTGCTTTGTTACATGCCTAGCAGCTTAGTGTAATTACCCAGTGTGATGTTATGTCCAGATATTTGCCAGACATACTGCTGCCATGCCTCCATAACTGTCATGTATGTCTGACAAAGCAGTGGGATGCTGTACAGATGTATGTCACTAACTACTGGGTTGTATGTGGTCATGTGACCTCTGCACCACCAGTTATTATGTGTCAGGACAGACAGGAGTGCGTCAATGCATAAACTGCGTGGGCATATGTAGTCCAGTATTTACATGATATACCTATGTACTTGGCTGTTAACATCCACATTGTTAGGCTTGGTCCACATGTCTTGCACTAAGGGGATCTGTGTATAACTCTGGACTGACCGGAGTGTGCCAGACTGTCCACATTTATATTTATCTCTGCTGTAGTCCACAGGATAATTACTGGATATCAGTGGTACTGTACTATGATGACCTTAGGATGTCTGTCAGTAACTGATGGCATACATGTCAATAGCAGATGTGACCTCCCACACAGAACATGTCTGTTAAGACAACCCCTGTTACAGTAGCAACAGTCTACATATATACCTGCAGTACATACATGACATCCCCTTGCACTAAGAGGTTGAGACTATTGGTGCTGAGGTATGACTCCACTCCATGTTCTGGGCATGTGGTAAACATATATGTATATATATATATATATATATATATATATATATATATATATATATATATATATATATATATATATATATATATATATATATATATATATATATATATATATATATATATATATATATATATATATATATATATATATATATATATATATATATATATATATATATATATATATATATATATATATATATATATATATATATATATATACACATATATATATCTACATACATACATATATATATATATATATATATATATATATATATATATATATATATATATATATATATATATATATATATATGGGTCTACCTGACAACACCGACAATGAAATCACCGACACCACATAACCGAAAGTTCACAAACACGAAACCTCACATGCCCGACACACCACAATCCCGACAATCAACAAACAAAACAAATCCCCTGTCCAAAAAGCACACACACAACACAAGCACACCAAAATCCTTACTAACCCACACTAAACCTTACATACACAACTATCTATAACCTTAACCCAAACCCTAACCCTAAGGTCCGTCACTATCGCACACTCACCTAACCCGCGCCCTAACCCTAACTCACTTAGCCCACCCCTAACCCTAAAGACTGTCACTATTGCACACTCACCTAACCTGCGACCTAACTCTAACTCACTTAACTCGCAACTAACCCTAAAGCCTGTCACTATCTCACACTCACCTAACCCGCGCCCTAACCCTAACTCACTTAACCCTTCCCTAACCCTAAAGACTGTCACTATCGCACACTCACCTAACCCGCGCCCTAACCCTAACTCACTTAACCTACCCCTATGCCTAGAGTCCGTCAATATCGCACACTTACCTTACTCGCACCCTAACCCTAATGTCCGTCACTACCGCATACTTACACAGCCTTTTCACATGTTGGTGTTCTCAGCGTCGGGGTTTTCATCCATCGGTCATCTCAGTTTTCGATCTTCTGGTGTTGGTGTTCTCATCGTCGGTGTTGTCAGCTTTTGGCGTTGTCAGGTAGACCAGATATATATATATATATATATATATATATATATATATATATATATATATATATATATACACACACCCACATATATATATATATATATATATATATATATATATATATATATATATATATATACACATATGCACATATATATATATATATATGTCTACACATATACAAATATATATAGATATATATGCATATATAGTTATAGACATCTAGATATATATTGACATAAATATATATAGTTATAGATATCTACATATATATCGACATAAATATATATGCTCAGTTTTGAGCTTTTTAACTGGTTAATTGGGTAAAGTGTTGTTTTGATTGTATCTGCTTTATTTTCTGGAAAAATATATATATACATGTTTCTCGCCTTTCTGAACTAGTATAGTTCAGTTTTCATGTTATTGCTGAATCCAGGGCTGTGTTACAAGTTTCTGTGTTGCCATACCTTACTTGGATAGAAGGAAGTTTCTCTGTTCCCCTGTGAGAGAGGGGAGCTTTGAGCAGGCTATCTGTCCCTGGAGGAGTGGTTTCAGCCCAGAAGTTAGTAATTTATTGGCCTTTTTGGGCTAATTTTGATTATATCTGCTCTATTTTCTGAAAATATATATATATATATATATATATATATATATATATATATATATATATATATATATACTTGTTTCCCACATTTCTGAACTAGTATAGTCCAGTTTTCAGGTTATTGCTGAATCTAGGGCTGTGTTACAAGTTACTGTGTTGCCATTACCTTACTTGGATAGAAGGAAGTTTCTCTGTTCACCTGTGAGAGTGGGGAGCTTTGAGCAGCCTATCTGTCCCTGGAGGAGTGGTTTCAGCCCAGACATTAGTAGTTTATTGGCCATTTTGGGCTAATTTCTATCTCTTTCACTTCCCTGCTATAAAAACCTAATTTGCACAGTTTTTATGCTTGTATTCCACTCAGCAAGTGCCGCCCAGGTGTTTTGCAGAGTCTACAGCAGCAGAGAGATAAAAGAGTGACTTTGGAGTGATTAAGTATCACTTTTCTGCTTTTCTTGCTGTCTTAACTAATTCCACCTGAAACGCCAGTTTTTTTAGCGAATCTGCGATTTAAAAAGTTTGTTATTGTATACAACTTCGCACAGCTCCTCGTGGTGTCCTGCAGAGTGATACAGGGAACAGAGACACTCAAGAGAGACTTTTCCAGATTTAAGTATTTTTTTCTCTGTTTTTTGCTTTGACTGCCTTTTCCCACCTAAAAAGCAAATTTCTAACTGATCTGTTCTTTAAAAAGTTTAAATTGCATTTGCCTTCTGCTTTATGCAGTTTTGCACTTGCTTTATATCAATTTAAGTTGTTTTTGTATCGCATATCTGTTGTAGGCTACACACTAAAGTGAGTTAGCCTGTTTATAGCATTTACAGTGTTTTCTGTGTGTTTTTCTGCTGTTTCCTGAAAAAAATATATTCTCTTTTCCCACCTTTGCTGAACTAGATTAGTCCAGATTTCAGGTTTTGCTGAATTCCGGACTGTGGTATAGTTTCCTGTGTTGCCCATATCCTTACTTGGATAGGAGGAAGCTTCTTTGTTCACCAGTGAGAGTGGGGAGCTTTGAGCAGCCTATCTGTCCCTGGAGGAGTGGTCTCAGCCCTGAAACTAGTAGCTTATTGGCCGTTTTGGGTCAATTCCTATCTCTTTCAGTTTCCCTGCCTTAAAATCTGCATTTGCGCGGTTTTGCGCCAGTATACAACTCCGCACAGCTCCTCGTGGTGTCCTGCAGAGTGATACAGGCAACAGAGATACCCAAGAGAGACTTTTCCAGATTTAAGTATTTTTTTCTCTGTTTTTTTGCTCCGACTGCCTTTTCCAGCCTAAAAAGCAAATTTCTAACTGATCTGTGCTTTAAAAAGTTTAAATTGCATTTGCCTTCTGCTTTTTAGTTTTTGCACTTGTTTTATATCAATTTAAGTCGTTTTTGTATTGTATAACTGTTGTAGGCTACACACTAAAGTGCGCTAGCCTGTTTATAGCATTTACAGTGTTTTCTGTGTGTTTTTCTGTTGTTTCCTGAAAAAAAAAAAAAAAAATATTCTCTTTTCCCACCTTTGCTGAACTAGATTAGTCCAGATTTCAGGTTTTGCTGAATTCTGGAATGTGGTATAGTTTCCTGTGTTGCCCATATCCTTACTTGGGTAGGAGGAAGATTTTCTGTTCACCAGTGAGAGTGGGGAGCTTTGAGCAGCCTATCTGTCCCTGGAGGAGTGGTCTCAGCCCTGAAACTAGTAGCTTATTGGCCATTTTGGGTCAATTCCTATCTCTTTCAGTTTCCCAGCTTTAAATCCCGCATTTGCACGGTTTTGCATGATTTTGCGCATACCGCAGCATCAGGCAGCGCCGCTTAAACAGGTTTGAACTATTCCCGGCTCCACAAAGTCTGCTCTTCACTTTTTGCCTTAGAACTGTTCTAAATCTCAAAATAAGCACTCTATTTTCATTCTAAAGCCCTGCAGTTACTCGTATAAGTAATCTTATAAGTAAACACTAATAAACTAACGCACTACACCTTCTTATACTCCCTTTAAGTACTTGGCTCATTATTGGTCCTTTTTGATCAGTCAAAAAGTACTTCCTTATACTATTCTGGCATGTCCAAAATTCAGTTTTGGGTTTACTCTCCAGTCCAGCTGGTGAATCTGGGAAACTTGAGGCAATGTTACAACTGCCTTATGTACACAGACAACCTCTCCTCCTCCCAACAAGCTCAAATATATGTGAGAGATGCAACTATATAGCCAAAATGGAGGCTGAGCTCTCTCAACCCAGTACTGGCACAGTCAGTCAGGAGGAGAAGGTAACCACACACACCACAAATCCAGTCTCACATAGATCTATCACAACAGCAAACCAAACACATAAACACACAAAAACATACTCGGAGGCTCTAAATAAAAATCTGCCCAAGCAGCAGAGACCTCCAAAGCAGACATCCAAGCAACCGCTACCCCACAACAATACCCACGTATCACATAGTTCACAAAGTCAGTGTGCCACACAGTCACAGCCCTTAAGGCTAAACAACACACCTAATACACTTGTAATAGGTGACTCTATTGTCAGACACACTGACGTCCCACTCACCAGGCTGAACAAGGAGAAGGTCACTGTAAGCTGCCTGTCGGGTGCCAGGGTCTGTAACATAACACAAGCACTCAGGTCACTCCAAAGCAAGTACAAATATGACTCCATCATAGTCCATGCTGGTGTGAATGACCTGAGACATACCTCCCTGGACTACATGAAAAGGAGACATAGAGGAGCTCTCTGATCATGTAGCCCAGGCCGGTATGACCCTGACCTTGAGTAGCATCTTACCCTCACCAAGAATGATGCCACAGTATAAAGACAAAATGATTAATTTTAACAATTGGCTAAAGTTTTGGTGTCATTCAAAGGGGATCCAGTGTCTGTCAGCCTGGGATGACATGCTCGACAAGCCACATTGCTTTGCTAGGGATGGCTCGCACCTGTCACCCCTGGGCTTTCGAATACTGGATAAGGCTCTTGCCAGCCCCATAGTGCCTTTTTTAGGCAAGGCTCAAAAGACAAACCCACCTCCATAGGCAACACAAGGAAAAAGAAACTAAGGGTAATGCTGCTCAACGCCAGAAGTCTAAACCTCAAGATGCACACACTCGAGGCTCTCCTCAGTATGGAGAATATCGATATCTGTGCAGTAACAG